>NC_057794.1:521492503-521792503 GCF_018294505.1 Triticum aestivum
CTCGGGGCGGGGTGCGGGAGGCGGCGATGGTGGTGGTGGGAGGCTCGGGCGGCGCGTATATAAAGGGGGTGGGGTGGGGCGGCTTGGAGGAGGGGGCAAGGCGGCGGCGACGGAGTCCGGCTCGGACTCATCATCCGAGTCGGCGGCGGCGGCGGCGCGCGCGCAAGAGGCGGCGGCGGCTGGGCCGGCCTGGCTCGGCTGGGCCCTAGGCCTAGTCGGGCGCGAGATTTTTTTTATATATATAATACCGCCGACAGAAGAGAAATCCTAGAAAAATAAATAAAAATCTAAAAATGGCAAAACAAATTTTCACCGTCTAAATAAAATATTTAGGACGAGTTGAACATTTTCTTGGCTCTAAAATGCAATTTTGAAAACGTGCAATTTTTCTGATGCAAATAAAATCCGAATAAAACCAAATAAAATCCAATAAATGATTTTAATATTTTTCCTCCAATATTTCAATAATTTTGGAGAAGTCATATTATCTCCACTCATTTGATTTAATATGAAATATTTCTCGGAGAGAAAAATTATTAATATCAAAATCCTCGTTTCATTATTTGATAAAAATCAAATATGAAAACTGGAAAATCCCCAACTCTCTCCGTGAGTCCTTGAGTTGCTTAGGATTTCGAGGATTGCGGAACGGAAATGCAATAAATCTTGATATGCATGGATGATCTATGTATAACATTCCAAATTGAAAATTTGGGATGTTACAATAAGTTAGTTGCGGGATGATGTATTACGGAACGAGTACAGAGACTTGCTGGTAACGAGATTGAACTAAGTATTGAGATACTGACGATCGAATCTCGGGCAAGTAACATACCGATGACAAAGGGAACAACGTATGTTGTTATGCGGTCTGACCGATAAAGATCTTCGTAGAATATGTGGGAGCCAATATAAGCATCCAGGTTCCACTATTGGTTATTGACCGAAGACATGTCTCGGTCATGTCTACATAGTTCTCGAACCCGTAGGGTCCGCACGCTTAAAGGTTCGGTGACGATTGTATTATGAGTTTATGTGATTTGATGCACCGAAGGTAGTTCGGAGTCTCGGATGAGATCGGGGATATGACAAGGAGTCTCGAAATGGTTGAGACGTAAAGATCGATATATTGTACGACTATATTCGGACATTGGAAAAGTTCCGAGTGATGCGGGTATTTTCGGGGGTACCGGGGAGTTACGGGAATACGAGGAAGAAGTAATGGGTCTCATGGGCCAAGTGGTGGAAGAGATGAGGCAGGGTGCGTGGCCCCCCTAGCCCAAACCGAATTGGACTAGGGGGCCAGCCCCCCTTTCCTCTTTTTCCTCCTTCTCCTTCCTTCTCCTTCTCCTCCTTCCTTTCCTCCTCCTAGTAGGAGTAGGAAAGGGGAGTCCTACTCCTACTAGGAGGAGGACTCCTCCTCCTGGCGCGCCCATATAGGGCCGGCCAGCCTCCCCTTTGCTCCTTTATATACAGGGGCAGGGGGCACCTCTAGACACACAAGTTGATCAGTTGATCTCTCCCAGCCGTGTGTGGTGCCCCCCTCCACCATATTCCACCTCGGTCATATCGTAGCGGTGCTTAGGCGAAGCCCTGCGTCGGTAGCAACATCATCACTGTCACCACGCCGTCGTGCTGACAGAACTCTCCCATGAAGCTCTGCTAGATCGGAGTTCGTGGGACGTCATCGAGCTGAACGTGTGCTAAACTCGGAGGTGCCGTGCGTTCGGTACTTGGATCGTGAAGACGTTCGACTACATCAACCGCTTTGTGCTAACGCTTCCACTTTGGGTCTATGAGGGTACGTGGACAACACTCTCCCCTCTCGTTGCTATGCATCACCATGATCTTGCGTGTGCGTAGGAATTTTTTTGAAATTACTATGTTCCCCAATAGTGGTTTCTTAAAGTTTGAGGTTGCAATGCTTATGTGAAAAAGTTTCAACCTGATAAGCTCAAACCCAAATCGGAGAAGTGCGTCTTCATAGGATACCCAAAAGCAAATGTTGGGTACACCTTCTATCACAGATCCGAAGGCAAGATATTCATTGCTAAGAATGGATCATTTCTAGAGAAGGAGTTTTTCTTGAAAGAAGTGAGTGGGAGAAAAGTAGAACTTGATGAGGTAACTGTACCCGCTCCCTTATTGGAAAGTAGTTCATCACAGAAATCTGTTCCTGTGACTACTACACCAATTAGTGAGGAAGCTAATGATGATGATCATGTAACTTCAGATCAAGTTACTACCGAACCTCGTAGATAAACTAGAGTGAGATCCGCACCAGAGTGGTACAGTAATCCTGTTCTGGAGATCATGTTACTTGACCATGACGAACCTATGAACTATGAGGAAGCGATGATGAGCCCAGATTCCACGAAATGGCTTGAGGCCATGCAATCTGAGGTGAGATCCATGTATAAGAACAAAGTATGGACTTTGATTGACTTGCCCAAAGATCGGCGAGCCATTGAGATTAAATGGATCTTCAAGAGGAAGACGGACGCTGATATTAGTGTTACTATCTACAAAGCTAGAATTGTCGCAAAAAGGTTTTCGACAAGTTCAAGGTGTTGACTACGATGAGAGTTTCTCACTCGAATCTATGCTGAAGTCTGTCCGAATCATGTGAGCAATTGCCACATTTTATGAAATCTGACAAGTGGATAAACAAAACTACATTCCTTAATGGACTTATTAAAGAAGAGTTGTATATGATGAAACAAGAAGGTTTTGTCGATCCTAAAGGTACTAACAAAATATGCAAGCTCCAGCGATCCATCTATGGACTGGTGCAATCATCTGAAGTTGGAATATACGCTTTGATAAGTTGATCAAAGCATATAGTTTTATACAGACTTGCGGTGAAGCCTATATTTACAAGAAAGTGAGTGGGAGCACTACAGCATTTCTGATAAGTATATGTATGACATATTGTCGATCGGAGATGATGTAGAATTATTCTGCAAAGCATAAAGGAATGTTTGAAAGGAGTTTTTTCAAAGAAAGACCTTGGTGAAGCTGCTTACATATTGAGCATCAAGATCTATAGAGATAGATCAAGACGCTTGATAAGTTTTTCAATGAGTACATACCTTGACAAGATTTTGAAGTAGTTCAAAATGGAATAGTCAAAGAAGGAGTTCTTGCCTGTGTTACAAGGTGTGAAGTTGAGTAAGACTCAAAACCCGACCACGGCAGAAGATAGACAAAGAATGAAAGTCATTCCCTATCCCTCGGCCATAGGATCTATAAAGTATGCCATGCTGTGTACCAGACCTATTGTATACCCTGCCCTGGGTTTGGCAAAGGAGTACAATAGTGATCTAGGAGTAGATCACTGGACATTGGTCAAAATTATCCTTAGTGGAATAAGGATATGTTTCTCGATTATGGAAGTGACAAAAGGTTCGTCGTAAAGGGTTACGTTGATGCAAATTTTGACACTGATCCAGATGACTCTAAGTCTCAATCTGGATAAATATTGAAAGTGGGAGCAATTAGCTAGAGTAGCTCTGTGCAGAGCATTGTTGACATAGAAATTTGCAAAATACTTACGGATCTGAATGTGGCAGACCTGTTGACTAAACTTCTCTCATAAGCAAAACATGATCACACCTCAGTACTCTTTGAGTGTTAACCACATAGCGATGTGAACTAGATTATTGACTCTAATAAACCCTTTGGGTGTTGGTCACATGTCGATGTGAACTATGGTGTTAATCACATGGTGATGTGAACTATTGGTATTAAATCACATGGCGATGTGAACTAGATTATTGACTCTAGTGCAAGTGGGAGACTGAAGGAAATATGCCCTAGAGGCAATAATAAAGTTATTATTTATTTCCTCATATCATGATAAATGTTTATTATTCATGCTAGAATTGTATTAACCGGAAACATAATACATGTGCGAATACATAGACAAACAGAGTGTCACTAGTATGCCTCTACTTGACTAGCTCGTTGATCAAAGATGGTTATGTTTCCTAACCATAGAAATGAGTTGTCATTTGATTAACGGGATCACATCATTAGGAGAATGATGTGATTGACTTGACCCATTCCGTTAGCTTAGCACTTAATCGTTTAGTTTGTTGCTATTGCTTTCTTCATGACTTATACATGTTCCTATGACTATGAGATTATGGAACTCCCGTTTACCAGAGGAACACTTTGTGTGCTACCAAACATCACAACATAACTGGGTGATTATAAAGGTGCTCTACAGGTGTCTCCGAAGGTACTTGTTGGGTTGGCGTATTTCGAGATTAGGATTTGTCACTCCGATTGTCGGAGAGGTATCTCTGGGCCCTCTGGGTAATGCACATCACTTAAGCCTTGCAAGCATTGCAACTAATAAGTTAGTTGCGGGATGAAGTATTACAGAACGAGTAAAGAGACTTGCCGGTAACGAGATTGAACTAAGTATTGATATACCGACGATCGAATCTCGGGCAAGTAACATACCGATGACAAAGGGAACTACGTATGTTGTTATGCGGTCTAACCGATAAAGATCTTCGTAGAATATGTGGGAGCCAATATGAGCATCCAGGTTCCGCTATTGGTTATTGACCGGAGACATGTCTCGGTCATGTCTACATAGTTCTCGAACCCGTAGGGTCCGCACGCTTAAAGTTTCGGTGACGATTGTATTATGAGTTTATGTGATTTGATGCACCGAAGGTAGTTCGGAGTCTCGGATGAGATCGGGGATATGACGAGGAGTCTCGAAATGGTTGAGACGTAAAGATCGATATATTGTACGACTATATTCAGACATCGGAAAGGTTCCGAGTGATTCGGGTATTTTCGGGGGTACCGGGGAGTTACGGGAATATGAGGAAGAAGTAATGGGTCTCATGGGCCAAGTGGTGGAAGAGAGGAGGCAGGGCGCGTGGCCCCCCTAGCCCAAACCGAATTGGACTAGGGGGCCAGCCCCCCTTTCCTCTTTTTCCTCCTTCTCCTTCCTTCTCCTTCTCCTCCTTCCTTTCCTCCTCCTAGTAGGAGTAGGAAAGGGGAGTCCTACTCCTACTAGGAGGAGGACTCCTCCTCCTGGCGCGCCCATAGAGGGCCGGCCGTACTCCCCCCTTGCTCCTTTATATACAGGGGCAGGGGGGCACCTCTAGACGCACAAGTTGATCAATAGATCTCTCCCAGCCGTGTGCGGTGCCCTCCTCCACCATAGTCCACCTCGGTCATATCGTAGCGGTGCTTAGGCGAAGCCCTGCGTCGGTAGCAACATCATCACTATCACCACGCCATCGTGCTGACGGAACTCTCCTGTGAAGCTCTGCTGGATCGGAGTTCGCGGGACGTCATCGAGCTGAACGTGTGCTGAACTCGGAGGTGCCGTGTGTTCGGTACTTGGATCGGTCGGATCATGAAGACGTTCGACTACATCAACCGCGTTGCGCTAACGCTTCCGCTTTCGGTCTACGAGGGTACATGGACAACACTCTCCCCTCTTGTTGCTATGCATCACCATGATCTTGCGTGTGCGTAGGAAAATTTTGAAATTACTACGTTCCCCAACACAAGTTCCCTCAACAATAATAACATAAGTGGATCATATAACTATCCCTCAACATGCAACAAAGAGTCACTCCAAAGTTACTAATAGCGGAGAACAAACGAAGAGATTATGGTAGGGTACGAAACCACCTCAAAGTTATTCTTTCTGATCGATCTATTCAAGAGTCCGTAGTAAAATAACATGAAGCTGTTCTTTCCGTTCAATCTATCCTAGAGTTCGTACTAGAATAACACCTTAAGACACAAATCAATCAAAACTCTAATGTCACCTAGATACTCCAATGTCACCTCAAGTATCCGTGGGTATGATTATACGATATGCATCACACAATCTCAGATTCATCTATTCAAACCAACACAAAGTACTTCAAAGAGCGCCCCAAAGATTCTACTAGAGAGTCAAGACAAAAACATGTGCCAACCCCTATGCATAGTTTCCCAAGGTCACGGAACCCGCAAGTTGATCACCAAAACATACATCAAGTGGATCAATAGAATACCCCATTGTCACCACGGGTATCCCACACAAGACATACATCAAGTGTTCTGAAATCCTTAAAGACTCAATCCGATAAGATAACTTCAAAGCGAGAACTCAATCCATTACACGAGAGTAGAGGGGGAGAAACATTACAAGATCAAACTATAATAGCAAAGCTCGCGATACATCAAGATCGTATCACCTCAAGAACACGAGAGAGAGAGAGAGACCAAACACATAGCTACTGGTACATACCCTCAGCCCCGAGGGAGAATTACTCCCTCCTCGTCATGGAGAGCACCGGGATGATGAAGATGGCCACTGTAGAGGGATTACCCCCCTCCGGTAGGGTGCCGTGATGGGTCTAGATTGGTTTTCGGTGGCTATAGAGGCTTCTGGCGGTGGAACTCCCGATCTATTGTGCTCCCCGAAGTTTTTAGGGTATATGGGTATATATGGGAGGAAGAAGTACGTCGGTGGACCTCCGGGCTGTCCACGAGGCAGGGGGCGCGCCCAGGGGGTGGGCGCGCCCCCCACCCTCGTGGGCATCCCGGGACTCTCCTGGTCCAACTCCGATACTCCGTGGTCTTCTTCTGGTCCAAAAATAAGTTCCGTGAAGTTTCAGGTCAATTGGAATCCGTTTGATTTTCCTTTTCTGCGATACTCTAAAACAAGGAAAAACAGATACTGGCACTGGGCTCTAGGTTAATAGGTTAGTCCCAAAAATCACATAAAATAGCATATAAATGCATATAAAACATCCAAGGTTGATAATATAATAGCATGGAACAATCAAAAATTATAGATACGTTGGAGACGTATCAACATCCCCAAGCTTAATTCCTGCTTGTCCTCGAGTAGGTAAATGATAAAAACAGAATTTTTGATGTGGAATGCTACCTAACATATTTATCCATGTAGTTCTCTTTATTGTGGCAAGAATATTCAAATCCATAAGATTCCAGACAAAAGTTTAATATTGACATAAAAATAATAATACTTCAAGCATACTAACCAAGTAATCATGTCTTCTCAAAATAACATGGCCAAAGAAAGCTATCCCTACAAAATCATATAGTCTGGCTATGCTCTATCTTCACCACACAAAATATTTAAATCATGCACAACCCCGATGACAAGCCAAGCAATTGTTTCATACTTTCGATGTTCTCAAACTTTTTCAATCTTCATGCAATACATGAGCATGAGCCATGGACATAGCACTATAGGTGGAATAGAATGGTGGTTGTGGAGAAAAAAAGGAGAAGATAGTCTCACATAAACTAGGCGTATCAACGGGCCATGGAGATGCCCATCAATAGATATCAATGTGAGTGAGTAGGGATTGCCATGCAACGGATGCACTAGAGCTATAAATGTATGAAAGCTCAACAAAAGAAACTAGTGGGTGTGCATCCAACTCGCTTGCTCACGAAGACCTAGGGCATTTTGAGGAAGCCCATCATTGGAATATACAAGCCAAGTTCTATAATGAAAGATTCCCACTAGTATATGAAAGTGACAACATAGGAGACTCTCTATCATGAAGATCATGGTGCTACTTTGAAGCACAATTGTGGTAAAAGGATAGTAGCATTGCCCCTTCTCTCTTTTTCTCTCATTTTTTTATTTTTTATTTTTTGGGCCTTCTCCTTTTTATGGCCTTTTTTTTCGTCCGGAGTCTCTTCCCGACTTGTGGGGGAATCATAGTCTCCATCATCCTTTCCTCACATGGGACAATGCTCTAATAATGATGATCATCACACTTTTATTTACTTACAACTCAAGAATTACAACTCGATACTTAGAACAAAATATGACTCTATATGAATGCCTCCGGTGGTATACCGGGATGTGCAATGACTCATGAGTGACATGTATGAAAGAATTATGAACGATGGCTTTGCCACAAATATGATGTCAACTACATGATCATGCAAAGCAATATGACAATGATGGAGCGTGTCATAATAAACGGAACGGTGGAAAGTTGCATGGCAATATATCTCGGAATGGCTATGGAAATGCCATAATAGGTAGGTATGGTGGCTATTTTGAGGAAGGTATATGGTGGGTTTTAAGGTACCGGTGAAAGTTGCGCGGTACTAGAGAGGCTAGCAATGGTGGAAGGGTGAGAGTGTGTATAATCCATGGACTCAACATTAGTCATAAAGAACTCACATACTTATTGCAAAAATCTATTAGTTATCAAAACAAAGTACTATGCGCATGCTCCTAGGGGGATAGATTTGTAGGAAAAGACCATCGCTCGTCCCCGACCGCCACTCATAAGGAAGACAATCAATAAATAAATCATGCTCCGACTTCATCACATAACGGTTCACCATACGTGCATGCTATGGGAATCACAAACTTCAACACAAGTATCTCTCAAATTCACAACTACTCAACTAGCATGACTCTAATATCACCATCTTCATATCTCAAAACAATCATCAAGTGTCAAACTTCTCATAGTATTCAATGCACTTTATATGAAAGTTTTTATTATATCCCTCTTGGATGCCCATAATATTAGGACTAAATTCATAACTAAAGAAAACTACCATGCTGTTTAGAGACTCTCAAAATGATATAAGTGAATCATGAGAGATCAATTATTTCTATAAAATAAAACCACCACCGTGCTCTAAAAGATATAAGTGAAGCACTAGAGCAAATGACAAACTACTCCAAAAGATATAAGTGAAGATCAATGAGCAGTCGAATAATTATGCAACTATGTGAAGACTCTCTAACATTTGATGATTTCAGATCTTGGTATTTTATTCAAACATAAATCAAAACAAAAGAAAATAAAATGATGCTCCAAGCAAAACACATATCATGTGGCGAATAAAAATATAGCTCCAAGTAAAGTTACCGATGGAAGTAGACGAAAGAGGGGATGCCTTCCGGGGCATCCCCAAGCTTTGGATTTTAGGTGTCCTTAGATTATCTTGGGGTGCCATGGGCATCCCCAAGCTTAGGCTCTTTCCACTCCTTATTCCATAGTCCATCGATTCTTTTCCCAAAACTTGAAAACTTCACAACACAAAACTTAACAGAAAACTTGTAAGCTCTGTTAGCGAAAGAAAACAAAACACCACTTCAAGGTACTGTAATGAACTCATTATTTATTTATATTGGTGTTAAACCTACTGTATTCCAACTTCTCTATGGTTTATGAACTCTTTTACTAGCCATAGATTCATCAAAATAAGCAAACAACACACGAAAAACAGAATCTGTCAAAAACAGAACAGTCTGTAGTAATCTGTAGCTAACGCAAGATCTGGGACCCCAAAAATTCTAAAATAAATTTCTGGACGTGAGGAATTAATTTTTAATCATCTTCAAAAAGAATTAACTAAATATCACTCTCCAATAAGAAATGGCAGCAATTCTCGTGAGCGCTAAAGTTTATGTTGTTTTACAGCAAGATCAACAAGACTTGCCCCAAGTCTTCCCAACGGTTCCACTTGGCACAAACACTAACTAAAATCATAAAACCACATCTAAACAGAGGCTAGATGAATTATTTATTACTAAATATGAGAAAAAAGCAAGGAATAAAAATAAAATTGGGTTGCGTCCCAACAAGCGCTATCGTTTAACGCCCCTAGCTAGGCATGATGATTTCAATGATGCTCACATAAA
Organism: Triticum aestivum; assembly: GCF_018294505.1. Taxonomy (NCBI): domain Eukaryota; kingdom Viridiplantae; phylum Streptophyta; class Magnoliopsida; order Poales; family Poaceae; genus Triticum; species Triticum aestivum. The sequence continues at coordinate 521,502,183 of NC_057794.1, forward strand.
AGATAAGAATTGAAACATAAAGAGAGCATCATAAAGAATTTGACTAGCACATTTAAGCCTAACCCACTTCCTATGCATAGGGATTTTTTGATCAAACAACTTATGGGAACAAGAATCAACTTGCATAGGAGGGTAAAGCAAGCAAAACTTCAAAATTTTAAGCACATAGAGAGGAAACTTGATATTATTGCAATTACTACAAGCATATGTTCCTCCCTCATAATAATTTTCAGTAGCATCATGAATAAATTCAACAATATAACCAGAACCTAAAGCATTCTTTTCATGATCTACAAGCATAGAAAATTTACTACTCTCCACATAAGCAAAATTATTCTCATTCAGAATAGTGGGAGTATCATAAGAGACTTGAATACTATAAATTGTTTCCACATTAAAAGAGTGATGTTCAGAAAAGGGGTAATCATAATCATGACAAGTTTTATAAATATAATAATCACTACTTTTTATAGCATATGTATCATCACAATAATTATCATAAGTAGCAACTTTGTTCTCATCATAATCGATTGAAACCTCTTCCAAGATAGTGGAATCATCACTAAATAAAGTCGTGAGCTCTCCAAATCCACTTTCATAATTATCATAAGTAGGAGTCATGCTATCATCATCATAAATTTGCATATCAAAACTTGAGAGGCTAAAAATATCATCTTCATTAGACATTGCATCCCCAAGCTTGGGACAAACATTAATTTCAGCAAATATATTCTAAAAACATCATCTTCTTCAAACATAGCATCCCCAAGCTTGTGCCTTTTCATTTCATAAGCATAATTACTCTCATCATTAATAGTATGGATAGCACCAATAGTATAGCAATTATCATATTCTTCCAAGCAAGTGCCAAAAATATTTTCAAGATTATAAGAAGAATCATTATCTTACCAATCATAATCATCACAACAAGCAATAGCCATAACGAGATCATCATCAAGTGTGTCATCTTCTACAATTATTTTTGATTCATTTTCATTAGGCACAACAATAATAGGAGCAACATTATTTGGGAGAGACTTTTTACCTCTCTTACTTTTTCTTTTCTTCTTCTTCACCACATCATGTGTGGGTTCAATCCTCTTTTTGGAGCTCCTTATTAATGAGATTGGTTGAATAGAAGGCTCCTCCTCGTTACCTGATTCATCATAAGAAATAATAGGAGGATATTGGGAAGTCTCTTCCCTTTCATTAGTACTCTCTTCATCTTCTATATGTTTTCTTTTCTTTATGTAATTGGCAATATAAGGATTTTCAATACAATTCACCGCACAATACATATAAATTTCTTCTAGATCAAAACCAAGAAGTTTATCACGGGCAAATACTGGAAGATAGTAGTTATACGTTTCATTTCTTCATAACCCATAAGCAAACTAAGTTCATTATGATGTGCAAGAGAAATCAAGTCATCACAATTTTTGGAAACGATTAGATCATGAAACAATTTGCATCGGATGGTTAAATGACCACGTTCATTGCAAAGCTCACAAGTACAGCCAAGAAAATTTAAATTTTCAGCACAAACATCTTTCTTGCAACCATTTAGTTTCTAAGTACGTATGCCTCTTGCAAAATCTATCTTCCCTAATTGGTGTGTACTTACAAACCCAATGCACTCCACAAAAATGACATGTTTATAGGAGACATCTTCATCATAACTAGTGCAATCATCATTAGTACTATGGATATTCAAGGAGTTCATACTAACAACATTGCAATCATGCTCATCATTCAAAGATTTAGTGCCAAACATTTTAATGCATTCTTCTTCTAACACATTGGCACAATTTTCCTTCCCATCATACTCACGAAAGATATTAAAAAGATGAAGCATATGAGGTACCCTTAATTCCATTTTTTGTAGTTTTCTTTTATAAACTAAACTAGTGCTAAAACAAGAAACAAAAAGATTTGATTGCAAGATCTAAAGATATACCTTCAAGAGCTAACCTCCCCGGCAACGGCGCCAGAAAAGAGCTTGATGTCTACTACACAACCTTCTTCTTGTAGACGTTGCACCTCCAAGTGCAGAGGTTTGTAGGACAGTAGCAAATTTCCTTCAAGTGGATGACCTAAGGTTTATCAATCCGTAGGAGGCGTAGGATGAAGATGATATCTCTCAAGCAACCCTGCAACCAAATAACAAAGAGTCTCTTGTGTTCCCAACACACCCAATACAATGGTAAATTGTATAGGTGCACTAGTTCGGCGAAGAGATGGTGATACAAGTGGTATATGGATGGTAGATAAAGGTTTTTGTAATCTGAAAATATAAAAACAGCAAGGTAACTCATGATAAAAGTGAGCGTAAACGGTACTGCAATGTGTTGAAACAAGGCCTAGGGTTCATACTTTCGCTAGTGCAAGTTCCCTCAACAATAATAACATAATTGGATCATATAACTATCCCTTAACATGCAACAAAGAGTCACTCCAAAGTTACTAATAGCGGAGAACAAATGAAGAGATTATGGTAGGGTACGGAACCACCTCAAAGTTATTCTTTCTGATCGATCTATTCAAGAGTCCGTAGTAAAATAACATGAAGCTATTCTTTCTGTTCAATCTATCCTAGAGTTCGTACTAGAATAACACCTTAAGACACAAATCAATCAAAACCCTAATGTCACCTAGATACTCCAATGTCACCCCAAGTATCCGTGGGTATGATTATACGATATGCATCACACAATCTCAGATTCATATATTCAAACCAACACAAAGTACTTCAAAGAGCGCCCCAAAGATTCTACCGGAGAGTCAAGACGAAAACGTGTACCAACCCCTATGCATAGATTCCCAAGGTCACGGAACCCGCAAGTTGATCACCAAAACATACATCAAGTGGATCAATAGAATACCCCATTGTCACCACGGGTATCCCACGCAAGACATACATCAAGTGTTCTCAAATCCTTAAAGACTCAATCCGGTAAGATAACTTCAAAGGGAAAAATCAACCCATTACAAGAGAGTAGAGGGAGAGAAACATCATAAGATCCAACTATAATAGCAAAGCTCGCGATACATCAAGATCGTATCACCTCAAGAACACGAGAGAGAGAGAGATCAAACACATAGCTACTGGTACATACCCTCAGCCCCGAGGGAGAACTACTCCCTCCTCATCATGGAGAGCACCGGGATGATGAAGATGGCCACCAGAGAGGGATTCCCCCCCTCCGGCAGGGTGCCGGAACGGGTCTAGATTGGTTTTCGGTGTCTACAGAGGCTTCTGGCGGCAGAACTCCAGATCTATTGTGCTCCCGAAAGTTTTTAGGGTATATGGGTATATATGGGAGGAAGAAGTACATCGATGGACCTTCGGGCTGTCCACGAGGCAGGGGGCGCGCACAGGGGGGGTGGGCGCGTCCCCCACCCTTGTGGGCAGCCCGGGACTCTCCTGGTCCAACTTCGATACTCCGCGGACTTCTTCTGGTCCAAAAATAAGTTCCGTGAAGTTTTAGGTCAATTGGACTCCGTTTGATTTTCCTTTTCTGCGATACTCTAAAACAAGGAAAAAACAGAAAATGGCACTGGGCTCTAGGTTAATAGGTTAGTCCCAAAATTCATATAAAATAGCATATAAATGCATATAAAACGTCCAAGGTTGATAATATAATAGCATGGAACAATCAAAAATTCTAGATATGTTGGAGACGTATCATGCCTCTACTTGACTAGCTCGTTAATCAAAGATGGTTAAGTTTCCTGACCATAGACATGTGTTGTCATTTGATGACCGGGATCACATCATTAGAGAATGATGTGATGGACAAGAACCATCTGTTAGCTTAGCATAAATGATCGTTTAGTTTTATTGCTATTGCTTTCATCATGACTTATACATGTTCCTCTAACTATGAGATTATGCAACTCCCGAATACCGGAGGAACACCTTGTGTGCTATCAAACGTCACAACGTAATTGGGTGATTATAAAGATGCTCTACAGGTATCTCTGATGGTGTTTGTTGAGTTGGCATAGATCAAGATTAGGATTTGTCACTTCGATTGTCGGAGAGGTATCTCTGGGCCCTCTCGGTAATGCACATCACTATAAGCCTTGCAAGAAATGTGACTAATGAGTTAGTTGCGAGATGTTGCATTACAGAACGAGCAAAGAGACATGCCGGTGACGAGATTGAACTAGGTATGATGATACCGATGATCGAATGTCGGGCAAGTAACATACCGATGACAAAGGGAACAACATATGTTGTTATGCGGTTTGACCGATAAAGATCTTTGTAGAATATGTAGGAGCCAATATTAGCATCCAGGTTCCGCTCTTGGTTATTGACCAGAGATGTGACTCGGTCATGTCTACATAGTTCTCGAACTCAAAGGGTCCGCACGCTTAACGTTCGATGACGATTTATATTATGAGTTATGTGACTTGATGTACCGAAGGTTGTTCGGAGTCCCGGATGAGATCACAGACATGACAAGGAGTCTCGAAATGGTCGAGACATAAATATCAATATATTGGAAGGCTATATTCAGACATCGAAAAGGTTCCGAGTGATTCGGGTATTTTTTGGAGTACCGGAGAGTTACGAGAATTTGTCGGGGGAAGTAGTGGGCCTTAATGGGCCATACGGGAAAGGAGAGAAGGGCCTCAAGGGTTGGCCGCGCACCCTGGCCCCCCATGGCAAGTCTAAATTGGACTAGGGAGGGGGCGGCGCCCCCCTCTCTTTCCTTCTCCCTCTCCTACTCCTTCCCTCTCTCCCCGCTTGGAAAAGGAAGGGGACTCCAACTAGGATTGGGAATCCTAGTTGGGCTCCCCTATAGGCGCGCCCCTCCTAGGCTGGCCTCCTCGTCCTCCCTCCTATATATATGTGGGCAGGGAGCACCCCAAAGGCACTCCAAGATTTGTCTTAGCCGTGTGTGTTGCCCCCCTTCACAGTTACACACCTCGGTCATATCGTCGTAGTGCTTAGGCGAAGCCCTGCGCCATTAACTTCATCATCACCGTCACCATGCCATCGTGCTGATGGTACTCTCCTTCGGCCTCAACTGGATCAAGAGACCGAGGGACGTCATCGAGCTAAACGTGTGCTGAACGCAGAGGTGCCGTACATTCGGTACTTGGATCGGTTGGATCGTGAAGACGTTCGACTACATCAACCGCCTTACTAAACGCTTCCGCTGTCGGTCTGTGAGGGTACGTAGACACACTCTCCCCTCTCATTTCTATGCATCTCCTAGATAGATCTTGCATGATCGTAGGTATTTTTTTTGAAATACTGTGTTCCCCAATAGTGGCATCCGAGCCAGGTCTATGTGTAGATGTTATATGCACGAGTAGAACAGAAATGAGTTGTGGGCTTGGGTATATACATATTGCTTGCCGTCACTAGTAGTTTCTTGATTCGGGGGTATTGTTGGATGAAGCGGCCCGGGCCGACATTACATGACCGCGTTCATGAGACTGGTTCTACCGACGTGCTTTGCACACAGGTGGCTGGCGGGTGTCTGTTTCTCCAACTTTAGTTGAATCGGATTCAATGAACATGGTTCTTTCTGAAGATCAAAAAGAATCACTATACCACGTTGTGGTTTTTATGCCATAGGTAAGAACGGTTCTTGTTAAGCCCGTAGCAGCCACGTAAAACTTGCAATAACAAAGTGGAGGACGTCTAACTTGTTTTTGCAGGGCATGTTGTGATGTGATATGGTCATGTCATGATGAGATATAAATTGTTGTATAAGATGATCATGTTTTGTTTAACTTATCGTCTACTGGCAGGAGCCTTATGGTTGTCTCTTTATTGCATAAGATGCAAGCGCCATATAATTGCTTTACTTTATCGCTATGCAACAGCAATAGTTGCAAAAGCAATAGTTGGCGAGACGACCATGTGACGACACGTTGAAAAGATCAAGATGATGGAGATCATGGTGTCATGCCGATGATGATGGAGATCATGAAGGTACTTTGGAGATGGAGATCAAATGCAGAAGATAATGATGGCCATATCATGTCACATATTTTGATTGCATGTGATGTTTATCTTTTATGCATCCTATTTTGCTTAGTACGACGGTAGCATTATGAGATGACCCCTTACTAAAAAATTTAAGGTATAAGTGTTCTCCCTGAGTATGCACCGTTGCGACAGTTCATCGTGCCGAGACACCACGTGATGATCGGGTGTGGTAAGCTCTACGTTCACACACAATGGGTGCAAGCCAGTTTTGCACACGCAGCATAATCGGGTTAAACTTGACGAGCCTAGCATATGCAGATATGGCCTCGGAATCATATAGTAGATATGATCAACATAGTGATGTTCACAATTGAAAGCTACTCCATCTCATGTGATGATCGGACATGGTTTAGTTGATATGGATCACATGATCACTTAGATGATTAGAGGTGTCGTGGAATTGTCATGTCAGATGTCCTTAGTGTGAGGACTTAGTCGCAAGGCCAACGCATCTATGTGGTAGCTTGAGAGGGGTTGAGCGGAATCGAGAGACGCAACACAAGACAAGGGTTTAGACAGCTTCGGGCCCCGGTAAACATCATCCGGTAACAACCCTACATGCTGTTTGAGGCTAGATCTCATTATCATCACGAGGGAGTCGCCATAAATCGGCTCTTCTCTAGTTGTGTCTAGCCCTAGAGATTGTTTCTTGCTCCTCCCCCTTTGAGGAGCCGTGCCCCTTCTTATATATGTTGAAGGGGCGGGTTACATGTGGAGTCCAACTCGGACTTTAACTTAAACTATTTTGACTTCCCTTCCTGGGCTTCTTAACATCTGCCGGTTTCACATTGTTCTGCCGGTTTAACATTGTCTGCCAGTTTAACATTGTTCTTCCAGTTTAACATTGTCTGCCGGTTTAATACCAGCCGGTTTACCGTCTGTCTTAGCCATCTGTCTTGACTCTCTGTCTTAACTCTCCGCCGGTTTACCATCCACCGGTTTACCAAGTCCCAGCCGGTTTACAACTCCAGCCGGGTCATACCGCGGGGTATATCCCTGGCATTAGCCCCCAGTTTAATTTGGATTTATCCATGTTAAACTGATCTTGATTATCCTTAAGTCCTTGTCACTTCCTTCTTCTATAAAATCTGAGTCAATAGACCAGCTTCATAATCAATTTGCTGACATCGGTTTGTCATAGAGAAATATTGTGAAGAATAACTCCTTTGACTTCAGCTCCCAATGCTTAACAAAAATATTGGCCTTTGAAATACTCATTTGATCTTCAGCCCGTTTAAGAATGCAGAACTTGCCGGTTTGAGAATGTAGAACTGTGCCGGTTTAAGACTTGAACTTGCCGGTTTATCATTGCCGGTTTACAAATATTGATGGCACCAGGTCATAATTGTAGTTAACATGAAGCTTGAAAATATACCTCTTATATGCCTATCACTTGTAGCCCCCAAGTCTTAAGAAGGTAGCATAGCAACAGCTTAAGACTTGCTTCAATATGAATATCACAATCTTGAAGAAATCCAGGTTTTTCATCAATCACTAGTCAGAATTGAGTATTCTACATATGAAGCCCCCAAGTGCCGGGTTGTCATGCTTGCAGCAACCTGGGACTTGAAATTGCCTTATTCTCATAAAAACTTCAACCAGTGTAGCCCCCAAGGGCTGGGTCATTATGCAATAATGAGCAGGGAATTTGTAAATATAATCTTGTAAACTTTGATCATCAACGTGTAGCCCCCAAGGGTCGGCTCAGTAAGATAATATTGAGCTAGGACTTTGATATATTCTTCAATGAAAATAACATCATATGATGTAACCCCCATCATGGGGCTTGAATTCACGTCCATAAGGTTAAGAGCCTTGTGCTTTACCAACTGAGAAGTGGACCCTTCAATGTAATGGATAAAAAGCTTTGTATCTTAAATTGTTGACAGAGGCAATTGGTAGCCCCCAAGGGACGGCTCATTACCATGTGATGAGTTGGGTCTTCAATAAGGTGAGCAAAAAAATGTGTCGGTGTACAAAAAGAGGGGTACACTTTTTGTACCCCTATAACTGTGCACGGGCAGTCTGAGCCACGGGCACCACCACACCAAGCAAGGCAAGGGAGGTGAGCCAGGGTAAGACCGAAGCTCAAGAGAACTAGAACGACACCAAGGCCAAGACCACGAAGAGCCAAGGGGACGAAGCGGACTCCCCCGGCAAGATCCTTGCCGCGAGACAGTTCTAGCAGCCCCGGCAAGACCCTTGCCGCGGCGACTCGTCCCGCACCTACGGAGCAAATCACCCTTGAGTCCACTGCCCCCAAAGGGCAAGGATTCGGGAGACATCCCTGTGACGGCATGCAGATCTTTGTGAAGACATTCAAGATCAGATACGCACTAAGGAGACGACAACCCTTGGCGGGATCCCAGCCGAGGAAGACCACAAGACCCCCGGCAAGCGCCTTGCCGGGGATGACAGCAGGCGCCTCGGCAAGACCCTTGCCGGGGCCCCGGCAAGGCCCTTCCTGAGGACACCCGCGGGGCCACCATCAGGCCCACGCCGACTAAACCTCCACCATCGCATGCATGCAGCTGCCGACCCAACCAGCCGGGCAGGCACCTGCATGGCGGCATGCAGATCTTCGTGAAGACCCACCACTGCGCCACCTCAGCTGCCTGCCTACCTACATGGCATCACAGGCGTCGCTGGCCAGGGCGCGTGTCGACACAAGAAGGAGCGGCGACGGACAAGACATATCTCCCCCCCTCCCCAATAAAGCAAGGACACCTAAGCAAGACACATTAAATGTGCCTTGTCATGTAATGCAAGGGATAACCTTGCATCACTGTACCCTTTCCACCTCATGTGTGCCACCGTGGCAACCCCTTTTTCTATAAGAGGAGGCCCAAGGCGACCAGGAGAAGGATTTCGGCTTTTTGGAGCTCCTCATGCCCCATAGCTAGCTGAAGAACACAGATATACAATCCACCAAAGCAGGAGTAGGGTTTTACGCATCCTCACGGCCCGAACCTGGATAAATGAACCGTGTGCTATCTGTTTGATCCGCTCTTCTCAAGACCCCGCGCCCCGCTAACCACAGTAGGGATTCTTGTGATCCCATAGGTGTCGTTCCCACCGATATCTTTGGCGCGCCAGGTAGGGGGTGCAGTTGTGAGAATCGACTTTAGTAGTTAGTTCGGCGCTTCTTCGTCATCATGGCGCCCAAGAAGAAGACGACGGTGGCGGTCAGCCCGTCGGAAGCCGGGCAGCCCGTCCCGACGCGGGCGAGTAGTGGACCAGTTGCAGAAAGGACCCGGGGCGCTGCTCGCGAACACCAACACCATCCCAGCAGCTGGAGTTTGGGAGGCGACGATGTTTGTGCGCCTGGTAACGGGCCACACGTCACCAAATCCAAAGGCGGAGCCCAGCCCTTCGCGGGTGGAGCGAGGCCTTCCAAGGTCATCGCCGCCCCGCCCGAAGGCGACGCAAGGACCTCCAAGACTCCCACGCCGACGCCAACAGCACGCTCCTCCCAGGCAGCGCGCGACGAACGGCGTAATCACGCCGAAGATCCCGGGCGTCGCCGCGGGAAGAGCCCCGAGCGCCACTCCCGAGACGTAGAAGACCTGCCCACTCGCCGAGGCGCTGGTGAAAACGGCATGCGACCGCGGGGTCGTGATAGAGCTCCTTATGACATGGTCAGAAGTCGAAGCGCGTCACGATCCGTGCAGGTTTCGCCGCCACCGACGCCAGCAGAGGCCCTGGCGCACGCGCAGTTGCTCCTCGACTTTCCTCCCACTACAGGGAAACTCGACGAATGGAGAGCCACTATCCGAAGCCTTGTTGCGATGGCCAACAAAGACGAACCAAGTCCGGTGGGGCCCCGGGTTGACGCTCCGATGGAGTCCCACGGACCAGTGGCGGAAAAGCCGGCGGCGCCGCGACCATGGTGCATTCACCTCTTCCCCATCCGGTACCGCGGACGCCGGCTCATTGCAACGTCGCAGGCGACGCCATCTCCATAGCATCGTCTGACCCGCGGACCCACTGTGACCAGCGCCAAGTTCTTCAGGAACGAGCCCATGAAGATGCTCGAACCACTATCGAGCGCCGGCGCGAAGCGCGCCACCAGTCAGACAGGCGAGCAGGGCCTGCTGTGAACCACCCGGCCCCGGAGAGCCCTGGAGGCCTACCTTACGAGGTAGGCTGTCCGGCTTTTACCCGTGAGCTGCGGCAGTTCCAGTGGCCCACTCACCGCACCTTCAAACCTGACGTTGGCGAAAAGTACAATGGCAAGACTCACCCGTCTGAGTTCCTCAGCATCTACACCATCGCGATGCAAGCCGCCGGAGCCCGCGACGATAAGGTGCTTGCGAGTTACTTTCCATTGGCTCTTAAACCCAATGCCATGTCGTGGTTGATGCACTTGCCGGTAGACTCTATTTCCTCCTGGTCGGATTTGTGCCATGAGTTTGTGGGCGCCTTTACTAGAGGTCACCAAGTCCATGGCCAAGCAAGCGACCTGCATGTCATTCCCAAGAAGGGAGGCGAGAGTCTGCGCAAGTATATACAGAGGTTCAGCCGGGTATAGTACAATATCCCTGATGTTCACCCTGCCGCCATCATCAGCGCGTTCCATCAGAACGTGCATAACCGCAAGATGCGCGAAGAACTGGCAATGAACAAGGTGAAAGATGTGGCAAAACTCTATGTTCTTGCTGACAAATGTGCCCGAGCTGAAGAGGGAAGAAAGTACCCCAGCGAAGATGCCGGCGTGGAAACCGACTCCTCAGATGAGGATACTGCCGCCCCGACGAAGAAAGGCCGGCACCGCAACAGGAAGCACAAAGGAAAAGTTGTGCTTGCCGTCGAGGGATCTGACGACGCCGGCTCCGCCAAGAAAACCAAGGCAGATGACCCCGGCAAGGAAATTGCCGAATGTGTCACCTGCCGGGCCTTGGCGGCTGCCGAGAAGCCAGGAAACTCTGACAAGCAATACTGCAAGATCCATCGCACCAAAGGCCATGATCTCCAGAACTGCCGACAGGTTGAGCTCCTTGCTGAGAAGTAGAGGGCTGAATATGAGAGGCGGGACAAGGAGAAAGGCCAAGACGGTGCTGAAGGGTCCGGCAAGAAGCGCGACGGCCAGACGGGCTGTCGCAGCAAAGATAAACAGCAGGAGAGGCCCGCCCGGGGCCGTGACAAAAAGCCAAAAGACGATGATCACGAAGAGGACGATGAGTCTGGTGACCAAGAATTTCAGAAAGCTACAGAAGCCATGTGTGTCGATGGCGGCGCCTCGCTGCATACCTCTCACCGCCCGCTTAAACAGTGGGCGCGTGAGATTACAGCGGCGGAACCTTCGTTTGATGCCCAAAGGCCGCTAAAGTGGTCCAGCACACCTATCATTTTTGACACTGAGGATCACCCTGATCGCACTACTGCAGTCGGGTGCTTGCCATTGTTGGTTTCACCAACAATACGCAACCTCAAGTTGACAAAGATGCTAGTCGATGGAGGGGCCGGTCTGGACTTAATCTCGCCTGCCGTGATCGAGAAATTGCAGATTCCTGATGAAGACCTCGAAGAGACAGGCATGTTTCAGGGGGTCAACCCGGGAAGAAGTCAACCAAAGGGAAAGGTCACGTTGCCCGTGACTTTTGGGAGTGATCTGAACTACAGGACAGAAAGGATTGTGTTTGACGTTGCCAAGATCCCCTTGCCTTACAACGGGATCCTTGGCCGCCCAGCGTTGGCCAAGTTCATGGCGGCGTCACATTACGCCTACAACACCCTGAAGATGTCGGGGCCTGTGACGATCATCACCGTCCCATCACACAAGAAGGATGCGCTAATTTGCACTGACCAACTCTACCAACAAGCAGTTGCAGCAGCCGCCGCTGCTAAGGCGCTTGCTCCTGCCGCCGGAGCCCCGGGAGGGCAAAAGAAGAAGGCCGATGAGACCTCAGGCACCCACTCTGGAAAGCGCACCTCTTCGGAGTGTAGCGCTCCCGTCGAGGATGTGCCAGAGAGCTCCGCCGAGAGAAACAAGAAGTCCAGGGCCACACCGTCGAGAACCAAGAAGGTTTCTGTTAAGGAGGACGGCACGGGAGGAGCTTTTACCATAAGCTCCACCCTTGACGACAAATAGGAAGACGCGCTCGTCACCTTCCTGCGGGTGAATGTCGATGTGTTTGCATGGAAAGCATCCGACATCCCCGGCATTCCCAGGGAGGTGATTGAGCACCATCTTGTTGTCTGTCCTCATGCACGGCCCATCAAGCAGAAGGTCAGAAAGCAAGCTTTGGAATGACAAGAGTTCATCACATAGGAGATCCGGAAACTGGAAGCAGCGGGTTTGATAAGAGGAGTGCTCCATCCAACGTGGTCGGCCAATCCGGTGGTAGTGCGCAAGGCAAATGGGAAGTGGAGGCAGTGTATTGATTACACATATATTAATAAGGCTTGTCGCAAAGACCCCTTCCCGTTGCCGCGCATCGACCAGATTGTTGACTCCACAGCTGGGTGTGATATGTTGTCATTCCTTGATGCCTACTCCGGCTACCACCAGATCTTCATGACAAGGGAAGATGAAGAGAAAACGGCATTCATCACCCCATGTGGTACGTATTGCTTTATACGGATGCCTTTCGGGTTGAAGAGTGCTGGTTCAACGTTTGCAAGGGCGGTCCAGATTGGTTTTGAACCCCAGCTCCATAGAAATATGGAAGCTTATATGGATGATATAGTGGTCAAAACCAAGAACATGGCAACCCTCATATCAGATTTACAAGAAACATTTGCAACGCTCCTTGAGGAAGATCGTCTTCGGGCGGCTATGAGAGCAGCGCGCTACCAGCAAGCCTTGCGCCGCTATCATAGCCGCAAGGTTCATGCCCGAAGCTTTGAGGAAGGCGACCTTGTTCTTCGGCATGTTCAATCGGCCAAGAATTCCAACAAGTTGATGCCAAAGTGGGAAGGCCCTTATCGGGTAATACGAGTCACCAGGCCCGGCGCAGTCCGCCTGGAGACCGAAGATGTCGTTCCGATGAGTAACTCCTGGAACATTGAGCATCTTCGCAAGTTTTACCCATGAGGCGCGGCTTGCCGGGCCCCCTGGCAAGCCACCTTTTGTACGAGCCTTGCCGATGACGCATGTAACCCTCTGTACAAAGCCAGGCGCAGACCCTGAGCATAAATAAATGAAGCATTGGCGCCCTAAGTTATAGCATGCATGCTAGGTCGAGTCTCATCCTTGGTTAGGGTTGATAGTGCTTAGCGGCGACTAACCCCTAGCTTAGAGGTCGAGTGTGCGTCTCTTTGTCTTTCTTTTGTCTTCTTTGGTTCACAGGACACATAGATATCCATGCCGAACCACTGGGAAAAAAAAGACGAACAAACCAGCATCTAGCCCCCGGCAAGCCAGTATTGCCGGGGGCTGCAAGAGCAAAGATTCACCCACGGCGAACCAGGGTTGCCGGGGACTGCAGCTTCAGATAAGTTCTTCATCCCTTATCATGCATTCCATTATGGACTGAGGTATGTGAAACCTCGTTTTCCCCTAAGCTACCATGCTCCCATAACTCTAGGCCCTGGGCTCGTTCCTGGGGCCAAGTTTGGTCGTAGTCGCGGCAGCGAAAGGATGAAACAAGGAGCCTGAACCCGCCTCATCCCTGCCTCCGCCAAAGGCGTGAGGAAGGTCGAGCGAAGTGGGGAGACGGCAAGGCCTGTTGCCGGGCAAGGAAATGTTTATCTTGAAGATATCAAGGATTTACTCCTTGTCGTGGGTTCCACCCGCAAATAAATGACCCGGCAAGCATCCCTTTTTCATAAAAAAAACATTCCACTCAGGTACAGTCCATAGGGAATGAAAAACATGAATGATGGGATTACAAGTTTTAAATTCAACAAAGGCCCGAAGGCTTACAAACTAAAAAGAGATAAGGTGCCCGTAATCCCTTTCTTGTCCCTATTCTCAGGAGGCAGGTCAAGGAGGCGAAAAGGACAAAAGGAGCGCCTAGGCGAGCTACGGGTGGCAGAAGACACCAAGAGAACATCTTGGTGGCCATCCAAAGGCTGGATGGTGATGGCGGCGCCAGAAGCAGAGCTCGAAGATGAGGCGGCAGGATGTCAGCACGCGTTGAAGGCATCGATGCCCGCGTACTCCGACTTGACGGCCTTGCCGCCCGCCCTCTTCCTCTTCCATAGCCTCCCAACGCCAACCGCCCAAGGAGACGACCCCGAGAAGTTCAGGGAGCCAGCGACGCGGATGATGGGGTCGTCGGTGCCGCACGGAGCGGCACCCGACACCTAATCGGCCCCGTCATCCTGCCGCCTACTACCCTCATCGTCGCTGCCGGTGTCACATCCCTGCATTTAGTCATGCATTAGGGTTAGATGAACTTGTGCATCATGTTTAAATTTCTCTTAAACTTGAAATGGGGCCTAATCAACCCCAACACCCCCCCTAAAAATGCTAATTTCCAACAATTGGAATTTCAACGAACCCAAAATGCCCTTCATAAAAGCCCGCCATTTTTCGTCTTGACTAAAACCTCTGCCAAAAATGGTCTTGCAATTTATGGAGCCATTCAGGATTTTTTGAACAAGCCGTAAGTATTTGAATTTGGGCATTTTAAATGCTATAAATATTTTAAAGTGCTCAAATAATCTTGGAAGCATTTTTAGGCAGTTGGGAATATTCCCAAATGTGTCTCTGAATATTTCCAGAGTTTTTGGAAATGAAATAGTATTTATTCTATTTCAATACACATAGCAGGAAATAAATAAAAGCAAACAGAAAGAGAGAGAGAGAGAGAGTTAGAGGACTTACCTGTCGCCTGGCCTGGCCCAGCTCGGCCCAGCCCACTGGCTCCTGCCAGTCGTCCTCCTCCTCTCGCCAGGAGGATGAGAGGCGCGTGGCCGACGCCCGCGGCCACACGCCGGCCACCTCCTGCTTCTGCCGACACCCCGGGCGCGCCTACGAGTGCCACGCACTCCCCCTCGTTCCCCTCTCATTCTCCCCACTCTCCCCGTGCCCTCTCCCTCCTCTGGCTATCTCCCCATCCCCTGCCGAGCGCAGCCGTCGCTGCCGACAAGCACCACCGCGGCCACCGCCTCTCCCTCGCCTCTGTGACTGGCCCAGAAGTCCCGCCTCGTCGCCCTCGTCCTCTCCGCCGTGCCATGCTGCCCCGGACGGACCAAACGTCATCACTGCGGTCGTCTTCTACCTTGAGCAACCCAGATCGCCGGCAACGCCCCGACGTCGTCCGACCTCCCCCGAGCCCGCTGAGACGCGTTCTGCAACTACCGTGAGCTCCTCTACCGAACCCCTCCCTCCCCGTCGTCTATTTCCTCCTCTAGCCTTACTAACCACCATGGCCGAAGCTCGCCGCCGCCACCGCATGTCGCTGTCGTGGCCACAGCCACGTTGGGTCGCAACCGAGCACGCCATCGTATTCAACGCACTCGCAGGAGCCCGTAGCACCCCCGCACGCCCCTCGTCGTGCCTGCTAGCGACTAGTTTGACCTCGCCCGAACTCCGGCCGCCGCGGACGTGCTCGCCACCGTCGTTTCCGGCCACCCCAGCTCCACCCACTGCCACCACTCAACGCGGCTCACTCCCCGCATCACGTAGATGGTCTCCGCCGTCCTTTTGGTCGCCGGAGTGCAAAACCCGAGCCCCTCCGCCGCGTCTGTCGTTGCCGGCGTCAAGCCGCCGGCGAGTTGACCACTTTTTGACCGTGGACTGACGCGTGGGCCCAGGTTGACTTCCCCCCTGAGCCTATGATAGGTGGGGTCGGCCTGTTAATTATTTTAGGTTAATGCTAACTAATTATAATTAGTTTAGTCACTGACATGTGGGCCCAGGCGCCACTAACAGTTAATTAGTACTAACTTAATCCTGTTAGTTAGCTGAGACACTGACAGACAGGGCCCACCAGTCAGGTTTGACTGGCCCTGGCGCCTTTGACTCGCTGACATCATAGTGACGTAGTGCTGACGCATTTATTCTTTTTCTGGATTTATTTTTATATAGGAAATTCCAGAAAATAGCCAAAACTTCTAAAAATCATAGAAAATCAACCATAGCTCCAAATCAAACAAATTATATATGAAAAATGATCAAAAAAATTCAATCTATCCATCTATAATGGTTTCATGCATGACAAAACAAGTTAACCTTGATGTTTAAGCAAAATAAGATAATGCACTAATAAGGCTATGTTAAATGAACTAACATTTGAATCTTTGATTTAAATGAGTTCATTCCTTTTTGTTTTAGCTTGCATTAGGCCAAGACACATTCATTTTGCCATGTCATAGCATGCATCATATTGTTGCATATTGTCATGTGTTGATTATGTTCGGTGTGTCTTTCGTGGTAGGTTCTGCCTCCGAGGATAACCCCGAGTATCCGTCTGAAGGGCAGTACCCTACTACCACTACATCAGGCAAGCAACCCATTGATCATTCCGATACAAACCCATGTTCTTGCTTTTGCTCTTGTTTACTGCATTAAGACAATGTGATTCAAACTACCGTGTGCTATAATAGTTGAACCCTTATCCTCTGCATGACCTGTCATTTCCACAGTAATTAGATGAAACCCACTAGCATGTGTAGGAGTTGATTGAGCCATGTATGTGATTCCTACCTTGCTATGCCTGCTATGCATAGAGTTGTGTCAGGTCTGGTTCATCTGGGTGATGGGCTAGAGTGAAATGATTATGTCGGTAATGTGAGGGATGTGTTGAACATGTTTTGGTAAAGGTATCGATGAGAGGCCATGTAGGAGTACATGGTGGGTTGTTTCATTGAGGCCGTCCATAAGAACTGAGATCTGTTTGCGTGATTTAAGATTCAGCTACTACCACACATTGGGCCCTGAAATATGACCCCGCTCGACTTACTGACCCCTCTCGTCCTCTGTCCAGGAGTTGCAACTAGTTTCTGGTGTTTGTAGGTTATGTGTTGGCGGCCATGCGTAGCGCTGACCCTAGGGGTGGGCTATGATGCGGTAGATACACCATGGCACGGTGTACCGAGTCGCCCGTTTGGTGTCTCAGGAACCCTGCATACATCGTTTGGGGCCGTTGAGGACACCCCGACCGGATGTCCTTGCGGATGGAACCTGAATAGGCAATAAACCTGGACTAGAGACTTGTGCGGTTAGTCAGGTCGTGGTCTACACCCACGTTGGTTTTCGCTTGAAGTCTGCCGAGCACATGTCGTGTGCAGACGCCAAGTGGTGGAAACATGTGTGATGAAGTACACCCCTGCAGGGTATAAATCTATTCGAATAGCCGCGTCCGCGGTAAAGGACTACTTGGTTGCCTATACAGTTCATAGACAAGTTAATGGATACTACTAAAAGACTCAAGATAAGTGTGAGTACCGAGGATGGCTCTCGTAGGATGACGAGGGAGGATCCCCGGTGGAGTATTGTGTTGGTGAGTAGTGGACTCGTGTGCGAAAACTATTTTACTAGTGGAGTCTCGTAGGATAGCTTAGCCAAGAGTCAAAGCTGGCTTGTTGCAATAACTCCAGCACCTTCTTGAGAATGATCATGTATAGTAGGTTCTGATGTAAGACTTGCTGAGTACCTTTGTACTCATGTTTGCTTAATTACTGTTTTCAGACGACAACATCGTCCCCTCCGACGGGTTTTATGTAGATCTCGACGTCGATGAGTGACGTGCCACCCAGGTGGTGATCCTGGCCATGGAGGGCCCTATGTAGATAGACAGGCTTTGAGAAGCCTTCTTTCTTTCTAGTGTTTGTACCCAGACTATTTGCTTCCGCATGTGTTTGTATGCTTGTATGACTTGAGTGTCGGGTCATGTGACCCCTACCTGTATGAACATGTTATGTATGGCTCTCTAGAGCCTTTAAATAAAGTACTTGAGTTGTAGAGTTTTGTTGTGATGCCATGTTGTATTTGCACATATCGAGCATATTGTGTGTATGATTGAAATGCTTGGTATGTGTGGGATCCGACAATCTAGTTGTTTATCCTTGGCAGCCTTTCTTATGGGGAAATGTAGTCTAGTGTTCCTCGAGCCATAGTAGTCCGCTACAGCCCGGTTCACCGGAGTCCTGCTAGCCCAGCACTACTGCTCAGGACACTTGACTGGCCGGCATGTGTTTCACTTCGTTCCTATGTCTGTCCCTTCGGGGAAATGTCACGCGGTGACATCCGGAGTCCTGCCTAGCCTGCTACAGCCCGGGTTCCCCGGAGTCCTGTTAGCCCAGTGCTACAGCCCGGATTCACACGCTGATGACCGACATGCTCGATGTGATTCACGTATGCCTGTCTCCATAGGTCTGTGCCGCTTTGGGTTCACGACTAGCCATGTCGGCCCGGGTTCTCTGTCATATGGATGCTAGCGACACTATCATATACGTGAGCCAAAAGGCGCAAACGGTCCCGGGCCATGGTAAGGCGACACCCGTGGGGATACCGTGCGTGAGGCCGCAATGTGATATGAGGTGTTACCGGCTAGATCGATGTGACTTGGAATCGGGGTCCTGACAGCGTTGGCATCAGAGCCGGACTGCCTGTAGGTTCGTTGAGCCAAACTGGTCGATGTCGAGTCTAGAAATGCTTTAGTTATATGTAGGGGAATTGATTGTGGGAGGGAACGTAAGGCTCTTTTACTCCTTTACCTTATGCCCTCTGATCTGAGTCATTCTCTTCTCATTCAACGTGGGTTAAGGACTAGGCTCTCTTCTTCTATCAGGTTCACGTGTTACTAATCCGTAGTAGCTTATAGGATTGTTGTTACAAGCCTCAGTACAGTTTCTACTACTTTTAGTATGTTGCCAGTTGAATCAGAACCTTGATATGATGTTGTTGAGTGGTATTGCAAACTGTTGTGGATGTCTCAAATCTTTTTCTGAGCATTTACAGCTGTTATGCTGTCCAATTTTCCCTAGAAATTCTAATGTCTTTGCATTGTGGTTGTGCTTTCAGATGGCCACTCGTGCTCAAAACCAAGTGGTTCGCCTGACCCGGTGCCTCGATGTGCCCGGTCATACTGCTATGTTAGTCCGGGTAATGATCGAGATGGGTTACCGTTGGTATCCCGAATACACTGTCGAAGAGCAATTCCGAGACTTCAACCAGAGCCAGTACCTCTGTACCGTCAGGATATATCCCTCTTATCCTGGAGCCACTGAGCCCCTTCACTGTTCCTATGGACTCGGGGTTACTGTTGAGATGGCTGTGCAGGATGCTGCCTATTCCATGATGACCATCATGCGAGTCCGGACTGGCCTGCTTCGGAACACCGACTTCCGTTATATGCCAGCTTCACTTCCGGGAGCGCAAGGGTATCTCCAGGCTATCTATGCTGACCCCACACATGAGGAGTCACTACTCCGCACCACTGCCGAGATGCTCGAGGATAAGGACCGTGAAAATCGGGCCTTGCGTATGGAGCTTTTTAACTCTCGTGCTGATCACTGGGCCACTTTGACTCGGTTTGCACCGGCGATACAGGCAGGATACATGGATCTGAGGGATCTGTACCCTGTACGGTCTGGATTGCCAGATTGTATGGAGTGGCACGATGTAGGAGGCATCACCCCTCCTCGTGGTCCTCGTCTGCCACCACCTATGGGACCAAGGCCACATCCGAGTCCCTATGGTCCGCAGGCTCCGCAGGACCGTCTGTTCCCAGATGATCATGTTCCACTTCCAGGTTTTGGTGGCGACTTCTATGAGGATTACTACGGAGCCGTCTGAGCTAGTAGTAGTCCCACTAGTATTGTAGTAGTTGTATTCGCCACAGTCCTGCGTGACCGTGGGATACGACTTGGTGTGTATCACGCTCCGGAGGTGTAGGAAAATGATGTATAGGAGCTTGGAATGCCTTCGATGAGATGTAATGTCTTTCACCGTAGTTGTACTCTAGCCTGGGCTTGTACTAAACTATGTATGGTGTGTACGACCAATGGTATATATATGGCAGTTTCTATATTACCATGTCGTGCAATGAACATCTTAGCATTCCATGTTATCCATTACATTGTGCACTTCCTTGCTAAGTTTGTGCCATCCTTATCTAAACCGTCGTCTTGTTTTCTCCTAGGATGGTCAACACCCGCAGCAACCCTGCTGCCCCGGAGCAGGGGGAAGCCAGTGCAGCTAGGGGTGAAAATCTGCCTCACCCGCCTTCTCTGGCCGAAGTGATGCTGGAGGCGGAAAGAAACAAGCGTGAGACTAACCGCTTGCTAGAGCGGATTGAGCAGAACACTGCACGCCATCAGCGAAATGACTTGGTGTCAATCAATGACTTTATCAAGCTGTACCCACCAAAGTTTAACCATTCCGTCGAGCCCCTCGACGCGGATGACTGGCTTCGCAGCATCACCCACAAGCTACGTTCTGCCAACGTAGCCGAAGCTGATAAGGTTACTTATGCTGCCTATCACCTCGAAGGCCCTGCTAGCCTTTGGTGGGAAAACTTTGAAGCTATGCGCCCGGTCGGCCAAATCACTACTTGGGCTGAATTCAGTGAGGCTTTCCGTGAGCATCACATCCCGGAAGGTCTCATAGATCGCAAGAGGGAAGAGTTCTGCAATTTCACCCAAGGAAGACT
The DNA here is from genome assembly GCF_018294505.1 of Triticum aestivum. NCBI lineage: Eukaryota > Viridiplantae > Streptophyta > Magnoliopsida > Poales > Poaceae > Triticum > Triticum aestivum. The sequence continues at coordinate 521,522,742 of NC_057794.1, forward strand.
GACTGTGGATGCATATAGTCGTGAATTTGGGAATCTGGCACGATATGCTCCTGAAGAGGTATCCACCGACGCTAAGAAGCAGGCAAGGTTCCGCAAGGGACTTAGCCCTGAGCTTCGCCGCGATCTTCGTCTGCACGAGTGCACCTCCTTTCAGAAGTTGGTCAATAAAGCCATCAGTGCTGAGACAGGCCAGTCTGACTATGACGCTTCACGCAAGCACTCTCGTGATTTTGGCTCTTCATCCGGCTCTGGATCTCAGAAGCGCCGGGTGTGGATTCCAAGCACGGCACTGCCACCCAGGTTCATTCCGAGGCCATCCTTTGAGGCGCCTCGTCCCAACCAGCAGTTTGCACCGCCCAAGCCCTATGGTGGCCCCGCTGCTAATGCTGCTCCACGCCCCAATGTTGTGACATGTTTCAAGTGTGGAGAGCCGGGTCACTATAGTCGAGAGTGTCCCCAGAACAACAACCCCAATCAGTCTGGAAAGTCCGTTGGCCGTGGTAAGCCAGCGGGAAAGACATTCTACGCCAAGCCGGTCACCACTGCACGTGGCCATGTCAACTATGTTTCAGCCGAGGAGGCTCATGAGGATCCTAACGTCGTCCTTGGTACGCTCCTTGTTAATTGCCATCCGGCATCTGTTCTTTTCGATACTGGAGCATCTCATTCATTCATATCCGAGAACTATGCTCGATTGCATAACACGACATTCTGTGACATGCCCACTTCCATGGTAATTCAAACTCCGGGTTCCAAATGGCAAACTTCTAGAGTAAGCCATGGGAACGAAATTCTTGTCGATAGACTTGTCTTTCTTGCATCTTTAATAGCTCTCAAGTCCTCGGACATTAACATCATCTTGGGTATGGACTGGATGTCAGCTCATTATGCTAAGATTGATTGTGCCACTAGAACTGTTCAACTTACTCACCCATCGGGCAAGACAGTCAATGTCTTAACTCGAGTGGCCAAGCGCCAGCTTTACTCCCTAAATGCCAACCCCCTTCCAGACCTTGAGGATATTCCGGTAGTCCGGGACTTTCCGGATGTCTTTCCAGAAGAACTGCCAGGTGTTCCACCTGACAGGGATGTCGAGTTTGTGATAAACCTTGTTCCAGGAACCATTCCAATTTCTAGGAGACCCTATAAGATGGCACCCTTAGAACTAGCCGAGCTTAAGAACCAACTCGATGAGTCCTTGAAAAAGGGTTTCATCCGTCCTAGTTCCTCTCCTTGGGCTTGCCCCGTCCTCTTTGTCAAGAAGAAGGATGGAACGGATCGGATGGTTGTAGATTACCGACCTGTCAACTTGGTCACTATCAAGAACAAGTATCCGCTTCCCAGGATCAACGATCTGTATGATCAGCTCGCTGGATCCTCAGTCTTTTCCAAGATGGATTTGAGGTTGGGCTACCATCAAATCAAAATCAGAAACGGGGACATTCCCAAAACGGCCTTTGTTACTCGTTATGGCCAATACGAGTACACCGTTATGTCCTTCGGTTTAACCAATGCCCCAGCCACCTTCTCTCGGTTAATGAACTCGGTCTTCATGGAGTATTTTGATAAATTCATCGTAGTACACCTCGATGACATACTCATCTACTCCAAGAATGAAGAGGAACATGCCGAACATCTAAGGCTGGTATTGACGAAACTTCGAGAGCATCGCCTTTATGCCAAATTCTCCAAGTGTGAATTTTGGTTGCCAGAAGTGACCTATCTAGGCCATGTAATCTCTGGTAAGGGTATTGCTGTCAATCCCGAGCGAGTTCAAGCCGTCCTTGATTGGACTCCACCTGAGACGGTCAAGCAAGTTCGGAGCTTCCTTGGCTTAGCGAGCTATTGCCGCCGCTTCGTCGAGAATTTCTCCAAGGTTGCTAAACCTCTAACTGAACTCCTCAAGAAAGATAAAAAGTTCGAGTGGACCCCACAGTGCGAGTTCAGCTTTCAGGAACTGAAAAGACGCCTGACATCTGCTCCCGTACTGGTACCACCAGATTTCTCCAAGGACTTTATTATCTATTGCGACGCCTCGCGACAAGGACTAGGTTGCATACTCATGCAAGATCGTCAGGTAATTGCCTATGCTTCACGGCAATTACACCCACATGAGGAAAATTATCCCACACATGATCTAGAGCTTGCAGCTGTAGTCCATGCACTTAAAACTTGGCGACATTACCTCCTCGGTAATCGTTGTGAGATCTTCACCGATCACCAAAGTTTGAAATATATCTTCACCCAACCGGATTTGAATCTTAGGCAACGACGTTGGGTCGAGTTGATCTCGGATTACGACTTAGGAATAACTTACACCCCGGGCAAAGCCAATGTCATGGCTGATGCGCTAAGTCGTAAATCTTATTGTAACAACCTGATGTTACAACAAAGTCAACCACTTCTCCATGAGGAATTTCGTAAGCTTAATCTTCACATTGTTCCTCGAGGATTCCTATCCACCCTGGTGGCGAAGCCTAACCTTACGGATCAAATTATAACTGCCCAGAAACGTGATAAGGGCATATCCCGGATTAAGGAAAACATCGCTAGCGGAGTTGCTAAATGTTTTTCCATGGATGAGCGAGGTGTTGTCTTCTTCGAGAACCGCTTGGTGGTTCCCAAGAAACAACATTTACGCCAGTTGATTCTTAAGGAAGCTCATGACTCCCCTCTCACCATTCATCCCGGTAGTACCAAGATGTATCAAGACCTACGCCAGAGGTTTTGGTGGACTAGGATGAAGAGAGAAATTGCTCAATATATTGCTAGCTGCGACGTCTGTCGTCGTGTTAAAGCAGAGCATCAACGGCCTGCTGGCACCCTTCAACCTTTGGCTATTCCTGAGTGGAAATGGGATAAAATCAGTATGGATTTCATTACCGGGTTTCCCAGGACCAAGAGAGGGAATAATGCCATCTTCGTCGTGATCGACCGTCTTTCCAAAGTAGCCCATTTCCTACCTGTTCGTGAGAGTATCACCGCTAGCCAGCTAGCTGAATTATACATCTCCCGAATAGTGTCGCTTCATGGTGTCCCATTGGAAATTAACTCAGACCGTGGGAGTCTCTTCACCTCTCGATTTTGGGAAAGTTTCCAAAATGCTATGGGAACTCGTCTCTCTTTTAGCACCGCCTTCCATCCTCAATCAAGTGGTCAAGTAGAGCGAGTCAATCAAATTCTGGAAGATATGCTCCGAGCTTCTGTCATCTCATTCGGAATGGGTTGGGAGAAATGCCTTCCATTCGCGGAGTTTGCCTATAACAATAGTTATCAAGCTAGCTTGGGCAAAGCTCCTTTCGAAGTTCTCTATGGACGAAAATGTCGAACGCCTCTTAACTGGTCAGAAACCGGGGAAAGACAACTCTTTGGCCCGGATATGATTCAGGAAGCAGAAGAGCAGGTTCGCGTTATTCGTGAGAAATTGAAAACAGCCCAATCTCGTCAAAAGAGCCAATATGATCGTAAACATAAGCTCATGACTTATGAAGTCGGCGAGAAGGCTTACCTTCGGGTTACTCCGTTAAAGGGAACCCATCGTTTCGGTATCAAAGGCAAATTGGCTCCTCGTTACATTGGACCCTTTCGCATTCTTGCCAAACGAGGAGAAGTTGCCTACCAATTGGAACTACCTTCGCATCTTTCCAGAGTTCACGATGTCTTCCACGTTTCTCAACTCAGGCGTTGCTTCGCGGATCCTATCCGTGGAGTGGACCACGAAACGCTTGATCTACAAGATAACCTCTCATATCGGGAATATCCCGTTCGTATCCTTGATCAAGCCGAGCGTACCACTCGACGCCATAATATCAAGTTTCTCAAAGTTCAATGGTCACACCATTCCGAAAAGGAAGCCACTTGGGAAAGGGAGGATCGTCTTCGACTCGAGTACCCCACCTTCTTCCCGGAGGATCCTAAATCTCGGGACGAGATTCTTTTGAGTGGGGTGAGTTGTCACATCCCTGCTTTTAGTCATGCATTAGGGTTGGATGAACTTGTGCATCATGTTTAAATTTCTCTTAAACTTGAAATGGGGCCTAATCAACCCCAACACCCCCCTGAAAATGCTAATTTCCAACAATTGGAATTTCAATGAACCCAAAATGCCCTTCATAAAAGCCCACCATTTTTGGTCTTGACTAAAACCTCTGCCAAAAATGGTCTTGCAATTTATGGAGCCATTCTGGATTTTTTGAACAAGCCATAAGTATTTGAATTTGGGCATTTTAAATGCTATATTTTAAAGTGCTCAAATAATCTTGGAAGAATTTTTAGGCAGTTGGGAATATTCCCAAATGTGTCTCTGAATATTTCCAGAGTTTTTGGAAATGAAATAGTATTTATTCTATTTCAATACACATAGCAGGAAATAAATAAAAGCAAACAGAAAGAGAGAGAGTTAGAAGACTTACCTGTCGCCCGGCCTGGCCCAGCTCGGCCCAGCCCACTGGCTCCTGCCAGTCGTCCTCCTCCTCTCGCCAGGAGGACGAGAGGCGTGTGGCCGGCGCTCGCGGCCACACGTCGGCCACCTCCTGCTTCTGCCGACACCCCGGGCGCGCCTACGAGTGCCACGCACTCCCCCTTGTTCCCCTCTCATTCTCCCCACTCTCCCCGTGCCCTCTCCCTCCTCTGGCTCTCTCCCCATCCCCTGCCGAGCATAGCCGTTGCCGCCGACAAGCACCACCGCGGCCACCGCCTTTCCCTGGCCTCTCTGACCGACCCAGAAGCCCCGCCTCGTCGCCCTCGTCCTCTCCGCCGTGCCATGCCGCCCCGGACGCCCCCAAACGTCATCACCGCGGTCGTCTTCTACCTCGAGCAACCCAGATCGCCGGCAACGCCCCGACATCATCCGACCTCCCCCGAGCCCGTTGAGACGCGTTCTGCAACCACCGTGAGCTCCTATACCGAACCCCTCGCTCCCCGCCGTCTATTTCCTCCTCTAGCCTTACTAACCACCGCGGCTGAAGCTCGCCGCCGCCACCGCACGTCGCCGTCATGGCCACAGCCACATTGGGTCGCAACCGAGCACGCCATCGTCTTCAACGCACTCGAAGGAGCCCGTAGAACCCTCGCACGCCCATCGCCGTGCCTGCTAGCGACTAGTTCGACCTCGCCCGAACTCCGGCCACCGCGGACGTGCTCGCCGCCATTGTTTCCGGCCACCCCAGCTCCACCCACTGCCACCACTCGACACGGCTCACTCCCCGCATCACGTAGATGGTCTCCGCCGTCCTTTTGGTTGCCGGAGTGCAAAACCCGAGCCCCTCCGGCGCGTCTGTCGTCGCCGGTGTCAAGCCGCTGGCGAGTTGACCACTTTTTGACTGTGGACTGACGCGTGGGCCCAGGTTGACTTCCCCCCTGAGCCTATGACAGGTGGGGCCGGCCTGTTAATTAGTTTAGGATTAATGCTAACTAATTATAATTAGTTTAGTCACTGACATGTGGGCCCAGGCCCCACTGACAGTTAATTAGTACTAACTTAATCCTGTTAGTTAGCTGAGACACTGACAGACAGGGCCCACTAGTCAGGTTTGACTGGCCCTGGCGCCTTTGACTCGCTGACATCATAGTGACGTAGTGCTGACGCATTTATTCTTTTTCTGGATTTATTTTTATATAGGAAATTCCAGAAAATAGCCAAAACTTCTAAAAATCATAGAAAATCAACCATAGCTCCAAATCAAACAAATTATATATGAAAAATGATCAGAAAAATTCAATCTATCCATCTGTAATGGTTTCATGCATGAATAAACAAGTTAACCTTGTTGTTTAAGCAAAATAAGATAATGCACTAATAAGGCTATGTTAAATGAACTAACATTTGAATCTTTGATTCAAATGAGTTCATTCCTTTCTGTTTTAGCTTGCATTAGGCCAAGACACATTCATTTTGCCATGTCATAGCATGCATCATATTGTTGCATATTGTCATGTGTTGATTATGTTCGGTGTGTCTTTCGTGGTAGGTTCTGCCTCCGAGGATAACCCCGAGTATCCGTCTGAAGGGCAGTACCCTACTACCACTACATCAGGCAAGCAACCCATTGATCATTCCGATACAAACCCATGTTCTCGCTTCTGCTCTTGTTTACTGCATTAAGACAACGCGATTCAAACTGCTGTGTGCTACGGTAGTTGAACCCTTATCCTCTGCATGACCTGTCATTGCCACAGTAACTAGATGAAACCCACTAGCATGTGTAGGAGTTGATTGAGCCATGTATGTGATTCCTACCTTGCTATGCCTGCTATGCTTAGAGTTGTGTCAGGTCTGGTTCATCTGGGTGATGGGCTAGAGTGAAATGATTATGTCGGTAATGTGAGGGATGTGTTGAACATGTTTTGGTAAAGGTATCGATGAGAGGCCATGTAGGAGTACATGGTGGGTTGTTTCATTGAGGCCGTCCATAAGAACTGAGATCTGTATGCGTGATTTAAGATTCAGCTACTACCACACATTGGGCCCTGAAATATGACCCCGCTCGACTTACTGACCCCTCTCGTCCTCTGTCCAGGAGTTGCAACTAGTTTCTGGTGTTTGTAGGTTATGTGTTGGCGGCCGTGCGTAGCGCTGACCCTAGGGGTGGGCTATGATGCGGTAGATACACCGTGGCACGGTGTACCGAGTCGCCCGTTTGGTGTCTTGAGAACCCTGCACACATCGTTTGGGGCCGTTGAGGACACCCCGGCCGGATCTCCTTGCGGATGGAACCTGAATAGGCATAAACCTGGACTAGAGACTTGTGCGGTTAGTCAGGTCGTGGTCTACACCCACGTCGGTTTTCGCTTGAAGTCTGCCGAGCACATGTCGTGTGCAGACGCTAAGTGGTGGAAACATGTGTGATGAAGTACACCCCTGCAGGGTATAAATCTATTCGAATAGCCGCGTCCGCGGTAAAGGACTACTTGGTTGCCTATACAGTTCATAGACAAGTTAATGGATACTACTAAAAGACTCAAGATAAGTGTGAGTACCGAGGATGGCCCTCTCGTAGGATGACGAGGGAGGATCCCCGGTGAAGTATTGTGTTGGTGAGTAGTGGACTCGTGTGCGAAAACTATTTTACTAGTGGAGTCTCGTAGGATAGCTTAGCCAAGAGTCAAAGCTGGCTTGCTGCAATAGCTCCACCACCTTCTTGAGAATGAGCATGTATAGTAGGTTCTGATGTAAGACTTGCTGAGTACCTTTGTACTCATGTTTGCTTAATTACTGTTTTCAGACGACAACACCGTCCCCTCCGACGGGTTTTATGTAGATCTCGACGTCGATGAGTGACTTGCCACCCAGGTAGTGATCATGGCCATGGAGGGCCCTATGTAGATAGACAGGCTTCGAGAAGCCTTCTTTCTTTCTAGTGTCTGTACTCAGACTATTTGCTTCCGCATGTTCTTGTATGCTTGTATGACTTGAGTGTCGGGTGATGTGACCCCTACCTGTATGAACATGTTATGTATGGCTCTCTGGAGCCTTTAAATAAGTACTTGAGTTGTAGAGTTTTGTTGTGATGCCATGTTGTATTTGCACATATCGAGCATATTGTGTGTATGATTGAAATGCTTGGTATGTGTGGGATCCGACAATCTAGTTGTTTATCCTTGGCAGCCTTTCTTATGGGGAAATGTAGTCTAGTGTTCCTCGAGCCATAGTAGTCCGCTACAGCCCGGTTCACCGGAGTCCTGCTAGCCCAGCACTACTGCTCGGGACACTTGACTGGCCGGCATGTGTTTCACTTCGTTCCTATGTCTGTCCCTTCGGGGAAATGTCACGCGGTGACATCCGGAGTCCTGCCTAGCCTGCTACAGCCCGGGTTCCCCGGAGTCCTGTTAGCCCAGTGCTACAGCCCGGATTCACACGCTGATGACCGACATGCTCGATGTAATTCACGTATGCGTGTCTCCATAGGTCTGTGCCGCTTTGGGTTCACGACTAGCCATGTCGGCCTAGGTTCTCTGTCATATGGATGCTAGCGACACTATCATATATGTGAGCCAAAAGGCGCAAACGGTCCCGGGCCATGGTAAGGCGACACCCGTGGGGGATACCGTGCGTGAGGCCACAATGTGATATGAGGTGTTACCGGCTAGATCGATGTGACTTGGAATCGGGGTCCTGACAGCCGCTATCCTCCTCATCACTCCCGCCCGAGGAGGAGTCTTCGCTATCAGAAGAGCTCTCCATGCAGCACCTTGCACGGGTCCCAAAGCACCCGAAGACCTTGACGGAGAGAAGGCCACCCTCCATCAGCTTAAAATGGAGAATGAGCCCCTTCGTCAAGCGGTGGATATGAGCAAACGTTTTCCATCCCCGACGAAGATACATCACGTGAGGGGCGGGGAAGTCGACGCGGACCCACGTGCCACTGATCCCGCAGCCCCTCATGTGCAGCCGCAATGATTCCGGCGGATCTAGCTCCATCTCCCGCGCAAATGGAGTTGGGAGACGAAGGCGATGGCGCGGCGGCCGACGCAGCCTGACGAAGAACTCACAAGGGTCATCCCCAACATGGCCCTCCATTGGAGGAGGAGCTGCTGGCGGAGGCAAGCCCCCCCCCCCCCGTCCTCCTCTTCCCTGAGCGCCCCGGCCTCGCCCACGGCCTCGCCACCTCCCCCTTCCCCTCGCGGCTGACTCTACCACCATAGGCGCAGGAGAAGGAGGGACGCGTTGTCGAGCGGCGACCCTCGCCGCCACTGTTAAAGGACCGGGATTCCCTCTCTTCATGATGGATGGAAGGGAGGAGCAGAAGCTGAAGGAAGAAGAAGATGAAAGAATGCGGGACGCCATCCCCCCCTCCCGCTCTTTATAAAGAATCGGGGTTGGGGCTCGGCCGCCCCGCTCGGCCAATCAAGATAAGGAAGGCGCGGGGAGCCAGGACCGACCCGCCACCCCAACCAGTGACGGCCTGGTTTCCCGCCTCCACCGTTTGCCACCCTAGGCGTATGGGAGACACGTGGCGGACGTGCAGAACCAAGGGGATGGGTGAGACGGCCACTCCCCACCCCGTGATCGTGGGGAGTGGACGCCTTGAAGACCGCGCCTCAGCCCCATTCAGTAAATGGGCCGCGCCTCCACGCCTCCCTCCGTTTATGGGGAAGGCGCGAACCTGCGGGAACCAACCCCACGCATGCCGCCCACGTCACATGCGCCTCCCACACCGCGCCACCCGCGGGAATCGTGGGAAGCGCAACACGTGAAGAATCTTACCGCGGTAAAAACCGCCTCGCCTGCCCGTGCACCATTTTTGGGCCTAGCCCAACAATGCGTTGCGCTTATGTGTGGCCCAGGCCTGGGGGCTCCTGTCGGTGTACAAAAAGAGGGGTACACTTTTTGTACCCCTATAACTGTGCACGGGCAGTCTGAGCCACGGGCACCACCACACCAAGCAAGGCAAGGGAGGTGAGCCAGGGTAAGACCGAAGCTCAAGAGAACTAGAACGACGCCAAGGCCAAGACCACGAAGAGCAAAGGGGACGAAGCGGACTCCCCCGGCAAGATCCTTGCCTGGAGACAGTTCTAGCAGCCCCGGCAAGACCCTTACCGCGGCGACTCGTCCCGCGCCTATGCAGCAAATCACCCTTGAGTGCACTGCCCCCAAAGGGCAAGGATTCAGGAGACATCCCCGTGACGGCATGCAGATCTTTGTGAAGACATTCAAGATCAGATACGCACTAAGGAGACGACAACCCTGGGCGGGATCCCAGCCGAGGAAGACCACAAGACCCCTGGCAAGCGCCTTGCCGGGGATGACAGCAGGCGCCTCGGCAAGACCCTTGCCGGGGCCCCGGCAAGGCCCTTCCCGAGGACACCCGCGGGGCCACCATCAGGCCCACGCCGACTAAACCTCCACCACCGCATGCATGCAGCTACCGACCCAACCAGCTGGGCAGGCACCTGCGTGGCGGCATGCAGATCTTCGTGAAGACCCACCACTGCGCCACCTCAGTTGCCTGCCTACCTACATGCCATCACAGGCGTCGCTGGCCAGGGCGTGTGTCGACACAAGAAGGAGCAGCGACGGACGAGATAGATCTCTCCCCCCTCCCCGATAAAGCAAGGACACCTAAGCAAGACGCATTAAATGCGCCTTGTCATGTAATGCGAGGGATAACCTCGCATCACTGTACCCTTTCCACCTCCTGTGTGCCACTGTGGCAACCCCTTTTTCTATAAAAGGAGGCCCGAGGCGACCAGGAGAAGGATTTCGGCTTTTTGGAGCTCCTCACGCCCCATAGCTAGTTGAAGAACACAGATATACAATCCACCAAAGCAGGAGTAGGGTTTTACGCATCCTCGCGGCCCGAACCTGGATAAATGAACCATGTGCTATCTGTTTGATCCGCTCTTCTCACGACCCCGCGCCCCGCTAACCACAGTAGGGATTCTTGTTATCCCATAGGTGTCGTTCCCACCGACAAAATGACTTTGCATTAGCCCCCAAGTGTCATGGTGCATGTTTGCAGCGACATGAGACTTGTGTATTTAATGTAATTTCAACTGAAATAATGTAGCCCCCAAGTGCCGGGTTGTAAGCCCGCAGCAACTCGGGACTATTCCTTCAATTGTAGAATAAATCATATCTATTGATAATATGATAGCCATTTGCGCTAAAGCGACTTTGAAAATCTTAATCATAATACTGGTTATTAATAACCATAATAAAAATCCAGCCATGTTGGCTATTTGAATAATATACCCACTGATTTATAAGAGCATAATTCCAATGGCGCAATCCAAATATATGCTGGCGACTTATAGTCCAAAGCCAGGCTGGGTCAATAAACACCGGATTATAAGTAATTATGTACTGACAACTTGTAGTTGAAAGTCGAGCCGGGTTATCGAACACTGGGTTAATTTGATGACTGATAGTCATGCCGGGTCAATAGACACCGGTTCAACATAAAATTTATCAAAAGAGAAAAAATCTTGACAAAGGCAAATAAAACCTTGTAGTCGAGGCTTTTCAAGGGCTGCCAGGCCCAAATTTGAGGCTTTTCATGGGCTGCCAGGCCGCTGAGTTAAACCATTTGACAAAGCCTTTTAAGATGGGCCTCCAACTAACCAATCGTCGTTTTAATTTTGACAAGTTCAGGGTCTCAATGAGAGTAACTGTCAAACGTTCGGCGGGTCATGCCAGGATTACCTGGATAGGAGTGGCTTACTTGATGAAGGCAGGTTAACCCGGGGTTTTAGGTGAATACACCACGCTTCCAAGCCGGGCTTGATAGCATATTACAAGGGTCCTTCAAACTCTTTGTTGCGTTGCACAAAGAGCCCCCAAGTAACTTTGTGAGCTGTGCTCTATGGGTGCCTATGTTTGAGCTGTGCGTAGCAACAAGACTCTCTTTGGCCCCTTGGGTGTGAAGCTCCCAAGCTTTGTTGTGGCGTGATAGCCGGATTAATGGACATGACTCCGCTTTGTCAGCTGAAGCCTCCATGTGCTATATTTTTGAGCTATGCTCGCCGGGTGCCTATGTTTGAGTTGTGCTGTGCAACAAACTCTCTTTGGCCCCTTATAATAATATTGGCTTGATAGCTGCATCAAGAGGGTAGTAACGCTATATTCTCTTTGGTGAACACACCTATGTTTGAACAGGAAGCCTCCAAATGATCATATGAAGATGAGCTCATAAGGCAGGATATCCATATTTGAACCGCACGTCAGGGCAGCAAGTCCTCTTCGGCAACCTTTAACTTTTTGCAAGAGACAAATTCTTCTTGAACCGGTATTTTGAACCGGCTATCTAGAGCTTCAAAGCTTCGTGGGAGATAACTTTCCCTTAAGCCGGATATTAAATCGGAATCCTTCTTTTTAAGCCGGAAATTTTCTGACGGCCTTTAAATTTGCACCAATATGGTGGTTTAGGGCCCTGCATTAGAAAACCTTACTAGCCAGAGTAATTGCTCTGTTAAAGGAGGCAATATGTAATATAAAATATATTGGATGGATTTCACCTGATATATCAGACCAGGTAATTTTATTCACCGCGGAGTTGATCATCACCACGGTGAAGCTGAAATCAATCACGGCCGAGCCGGCCGCGGGAGCAGACAGATGAACCGGCCACGGCATTGTAAGCCAGCATGGTCGGACAAAACAATTGCAGGCGCGGCAAGCCGTGCGAACGGTGAGTCAATCGCGGGCATTGTTCCAGTGAGTTGATGTGTGCTCCACCCATAATTTAACTGGGATATACAGAAGCCTAGCAGCGGAAAATCACACTTTCCAGGATGCCATGATCTGTTAAATCTGCATGCACAAATAGTACAAGTCACAGCAGAAAAAATTCTTGAAATTTCTAATATCCGGATCAAACCGAAAAGGATAAATAGCACCTGATTCATTTAGTCGGATGAACTTGGATGCTGATGCTGGATAATTGACCCGAAGATGACGGCATACCGCTGTAATTTATGGACGATTTTTGCAAAATCATGGACAAAAACTTCTGTCGCACCATACGTACTACTCCAGCTTTTTTTTAAAAAATCGGGCCACATAGTATTACTCCTTGTGGTGCATTGCATGTAGTGTAGCTCTGTTTTTTATACGCAGAACACCATCGGCCAGTCAAATCACACCCGTTGAACTAGACCGGCTTGCTAGCTTCCCATGCAATACTAGATTCCTTCTTTCTCAATCCCTGTGCCATTCTGTGCTTAGCGCAAGTAGCACTAGATTTTGCTTATCTTGCCTCACAGCCATGAAACAAGCGGGGGTTGTGCTGTAATCAGTCCTTTGCCATGCGTTATGTGTCTCAATGCAGCAGCACAGTCGTGGAGTAACACCGAGGTACAGGCCAATACGGCGGAGGCCATGGCGGATTGAAACAAGCGCGGCGGCCGGCTTCGAAATATATACTGCGGCGGCGACTCAAGGGCGCGGCGGAGGCGACCAAGGCCAGCCCGTGTACAGCAACTGCGAGCGATGAGGCAAGGGCGCGAGGCCAGCTGCGACCCGAGGAAAACTACGAGGCCGGGTGGCTCAGGCGCGTCAAGGCCCGATATCAACTTGTACGGGAGGCGAAGCTCAGGCGTGTCCGGCAACGTGAACCGGGGACGAGACGAGGCCCGACGGCGACTTGACCGGAGATGAGACGGAGGCAGCACACTAGCGGCTTAGAACCGGGCTCGGCAGAGGAAGAGCCATGGCGCGGGCGTGACAGGTGAACCGGCATGCGAGGATGGCACCGGCTTGCAGCAGTGGTGAATCCGCGCGCGGGGTGTAGCAGTGGTGAATCAGCGTCTTGGTCGGCCAACACGGAGATCTGCAGGTCTGCGGGTGCGCGGCTTTGGGCGTGCAGAGGAGCAGTGCGGGGGCGGCTCGGAGTGGAAGGCGAAGGCGCCACGGCGCGAGAAGCGCCGGCAAGTCGGGGCCGCAGCGGCTCTGCTTGACGCGCGCCATAGCGAGTACTGGCGGCTCAGCGCGCAGGCTACTGCAGATCAGAAAGGAAACCTGGCGGAGGAGTGCGCAGGTGTGGCAGAGAAGCAGCAGCCTGTGGGTCGAGCCTGACGTATATTGATTGCTGCCATCCTTGGGTTGCAGAGCATATGCTTGTTCCATTTTGATTATTATCACCATTGAATCTGGCATCATTAACGGATCAACATGTGGGCGTGGATTAGGCTGAAATTGTGAAGGAGGGGAAGGTGGCGTCTGCCTCGCTCCAACACCAGGAGGTAATTCGCTGACTCTGAAAATCGTCCGTCGGCCAGTAGCAGTTAAACCAGACGCGTGACTCGCCAGATCTCCATCAGTCTTAAGGAGCTTTTCGGATTCACTCCGCTCCCGGATTAACTCCTCCGCGAAGCCAGAATAGTCTAGCGGAGGTAGCGATTTGTGGATGCAGAGTCGGCGCAAGCACGCAAAGAAGGCCGCTGACCACGGCGGCAGTACAAGCCGGTAGAGGCACCGGTGACTTCATGCAGGGCCACGGGGGCAACTCGTACCGGGGCGAATCGGCGCGCGGCAGAAGAAAACGATGCAACAGGTCGTAGGGGAGGAGGAGACGCGGCGGCTCAAGGGTCGATGCTCGGCACAAGGGCAGCTCGGAGAGGCCAAAAGGCGGCTCGCGGCCGGCTTGACACGGACGTCGGATCGATGCCATGGTCATAGAAGAGGCGGCCCTTCTCTGTCGGAACGAGCGGCGAGAGCCCACGGGGTTGTAGCTGGTCATAGCAGAGGTGGGCCCGGAGCCGAACCGGCGCGGGCACTGGGCGGTTTGGCGGGACGATTCAACGGGGCTGGGAGAAGCCATGGCGACTTAATGGCGAGGTACGGCTGAACCGGCAGCAAGCGAAACCGGCATGGCACAACGGCAACTGTCCTTGACCACAAATTTTGCAGAGACGCGGCCGATCCAAGATTGCAAACCTATGGCGACTTGGAGCAGAGGGTGGCTCGGACGCGCGACCCACCGGAAGTTGAGTCCGGTTTGGAAACTTGAGGTCGAAATCAATGCTGCAGAAGCACATGGCAGCGCGAGGCGGGCTGAATCGGGCCCGGCGCGGTTTAGCTGGCAGCCAAGCCGGCTCAACTCCGCAGCAGAAATTAAGGCTATCTGGCGATTCAGTGAATGGCGATCGAGCGGCTCGAGCGGCCTGGCGAGATCACAACGGCGGTGAGAGCGGGGGACAACCTCCGTCAAAAGCGGCTCCGCGCGGTGGCGATTTGGCACGGTTGCCGGTCGTCTCGGCGTAAGGCGACTCATTAGGCGGACAAAGCCAGGTTGTTGAGTAATATGATTAATTAAACTTAAATTTATCATGAACTTAGTCCTGATAGTATTTGCATATCTATGTTGTAGATCAATTGCTCGCGTATAGCTTCCCCGTTTTATTTATGATATGTTCCTAGAGAAAACTATGTTGAAAGATGTTAGTAGTGAAAGGATCGATATAGTTGACTAGAGGGGGGTGAATAGGCAACTAACATTTTTAATTTTTATTTAACAATTTAAACTTTGCATCAAAGTAGGTTGTCTAGATATGCAACTAGGTGAGCAACCTATATGATGCAACAACAATAAGTAAACAAGCAAGCAAGGAATGTAACACAAGATAAGCTTGCACGAGTAAAGGGATGTGATAATCAAGACTGGAGTCGGTGAAGACGAGGATGTGTTACAGAAGTTCCTTACTTTTGAGGGGAAGTACGTCTCCGTTGGAGCGGTGTGGAGGCACAATGCTCCCCAAGAAGTCACTAGGGCCACTGTATTCTCCTCACGCCCTCACACAATGCGAGATGTCATGATTCCACAATTGATGCCCTTAAAGGCGGCAACCAGACCTTTACAAACAAGGTTGGGGCTCTCTCCACAACTTAATTGGAGGCTCCCAATGAAACCCCGGAGCTTCACCATAATGGAATGTGGCTTCAAAGTGACCTCTTCCGTCTAGGGCGCCCAAGCACCCAAGAGTAACAAAATCCACACAAGAAAGTATGGGGGAATCAAATATCCTTTGGTGGAAGTGTAGATCTAGGTCTCCTCCTTCAATAGCAGATCAACGAGTTTGAGTGGCTAGAGAGAGAGATCGGGCAAGGGAGCTTTAATGGCAGTAATGGAGGAGAGAGAGAGGCAAGAGGCAGGTGGGAGGTAGGAGAAGCACCTCCTTAAATAGCCCCCCCCCCCCCACAGATCCAACCGTTATGTGCAGAAATGCATAGGAGCGGTACATCCGCAATAGGCACCGGTGCAACCGATGAATGCGGGAAACCCCTGCTAGGGCACCAGGGCGGTACTTCCGGTGGCGCACCCGGTAGCACCGGTCTATCGGAATAAATCAGAACTACCGCACTACCACCGCTCAACTACCTGGCCACATACAGAAAGTAAACCCCTCAGGCCGGTAGTTGGAGCGGAGGTTGGGCCGGAACTACCATTGGGCCAGCAGTCCCTGGGTGGTGGGGTCCGAGGTGGTTGCTACCTCCTGAGCATTGCGTTGGATTTCCCCGAAGAGGAAAGGATGATGCAGCAAAGTAGCATAAGTATTTCCCTCAGTTTTAGAGAACCAAGGTATCAATCCAGTAGGAGGTTGCGCGTGCGTCCCCTAGTACCTGCACAAAGCAAATAAGTCCTTGCAACTAACGCAATAAGGGGTTGTCAATCCTTTCACAATCACTTACGAGAGTGAGACCTGATACATATGATAAGATAATATTTTTGGTATTTTTATGATAAAGATGCAAAGTAAAAGCAAAGGAAATAACTAAGTATTCGAAGATTAATATGGTGAAGATAAACCCGGGGGCCATAGGCTTCACTAGTGGCTTCTCTCAAGAGCATAAGTATTTTATGGTGGGTGAACGAACTACTGTTGAGCAATTGACAGAATTGAGCATAGTTATGAGAATATCTAGGCATGATCATGTATATAGGCATCACGTCCGAGACAAGTAGACCGACTCATGCCTGCATCTACTACTATTACTCCACTCATCGACCGCTATCTAGCATGCATCTAGAGTATTAAGTTCATGAAAACAGAGTAACGCCTTAAGCAAGATGACATGATGTAGAGGGATAAATTCATGCAATATGATAAAAAACCCATCTTGTTATCCTCGATGGCAACAATACAATTGCCTTGCTGGCCCTACTGTCACTGGAAAAGGACACCGCAAGATTGAATCCAAAGCTAAGCACTTCTCCCATTGCAAGAAAGATCAATCTAGTAGGCCAAACCAAACTGATAATTCGAAGAGACTTGCAAAGATAACCAATCATACATAAAAGAAATCAGAGAAGATTCAAATATTGTTCATAGATAAACTTGATCATAAACCCATAATTCATCGGTCTCAACAAACACACCGCAAAAATAAGATTACATCGAATAGATCTCCACAAGAGAGGGGGAGAACATTGTATTGAGATCCAAAAAGATAGAAGAAGCCATCTAGCTAATAACTATGGACCCGAAGGTCTGAGGTAAACTACTCACACTTCATCGGAGAGGCTATGGTGTTGATGTAGAAGCCCTCCGTGATGGATACCCCCTCCGGCGGAGCTCCGGAATAGGCCCCAATATGGGATCTCGTGGATACAGAAAGTTACGGCGATGGAATTAGGGTTTTGGCTCCGTATCTGATCGTTTGGGGGTACGTAGGTATATATAGGAGGAAGGAGTATGTCGGTGGAGCAACAGGGGGCCCACGAGGGTGGAGGGCGCGCCTGGGGGGGGGGGGTAGGCGCGCCTCCTACCTCGTGGCCTCCTCCTTTGTTTCTTGACGTAGGGTCCAAGTCTCCTGGATCATGTTCAGTGAGAAAATCACGTTTCCGAAGGTTTCATTCCATTTGGACTCCGTTTGATATTCCTTTTCTTCGAAACCCTAAAATAGGCAAAAAAAGCAGCAATTTTGGGCTGGGCCTCCGGTTAATAGGTTAGTCCCAAAAATAATATAAAAGTGGATAATAAAGCCCAATAATGTCCAAAACAATAGATAATATAGCATGGAGCAATCAAAAATTATAGATACGTTGGAGACGTATCAAGCATCCCCAAGCTCAATTCCTGCTCGTCCTTGAGTAGGTAAATGATAAAAACAGAATTTTTGATGCGGAGTGCTATTAGGCATAATTTCAATGTAATTCTTCTTAATTGTGGCATGAATATTCAGATCCGAAAGATTCAAGATAAAAGTTCATATTGACATAAAAATAATAATACTTCAAGCATACTAACAAAGCAATTATGTCTTCTCAAACTAACATGGCCAAAGCAAGTTCATCCCTACAAAATCATATAGTTTAGTCATGCTCCATTTTCACCACACAAGAATACTCTCATCATGCACAACCCCGATGACAAGCCAAGCAATTGTTTCATACTTTAGCAATCTCAAACCTATAAACTTTCACGCAATATATGAGCGCGATCCATGGACATAGCACTATGTGTGGAATAGAATATGATGATGGGGTTATGTGGAGAAGACAAAAAGGGAGAAAGTCTCACATCAACGAGGCTAATCAATGGGCTATGGAGATGCCCATCGATTGATGTTAATGCAAGGAGTAGAGATTGCCATGCAACGGATGCACTAGAGCTATAAATGTATGAAAGCTCAACAAAAAAAACTAAGTGGGTGTGCATCCAACTTGCTTGCTCACGAAGACCTAGGGCACTTGAGGAGGCCCATTGTCGGAATATACAAGCCAAGTTCTATAATGAAAAATTCCCACTAGTATATGAAAGTGACAAAATAAAAGACTATCTATCATGAAGATTATGGTGCTACTGTGAAGCACAAGTGTGGCAAAGGATAGTAGCATTGTCCCTTCTCTCTTTTTCTCTCATTTTTTTATTTGGGCCTTCTCTTTTTTATGGCCTTTTTTTATATTCCTCACTTGGGACAATGCTCTAGAAAATGATGATCATCACACTTCTATTTATTTACAACTCAATGATTACAACTCGATACTAGAACAAAAGATGACTCTATATGAATGCCCCCGGCGGTGTACCGGGATATGCATGAATCAAGAGTGACATGTATGAAAATTATGAACGGTGGCTTTGCCACAAATACTATGTCAACTACATGATCATGCTAAGCAATATGACAATGATGAATGTGTCATGATAAACGGAATGGTGGAAAGTTGCATGGCAATATATCTCGGAATGGCTATAGAAATGCCATAATAGGTAGGTATGGTGGCTGTTTTGAGGAAGATATAAGGAGGTTTATGTGTGAAAGAGCGTATCATATCACGGGGTTTGGATGCACCAGCGAAGTTTGCACCAACTCTCAATGTGAGAAAGGGCAATGCACGGTACCGAAGAGGCTAGCAATGATGGAAGGGTGAGAGTGCATATAATCCATGGACTCAACATTAGTCATAAAGAACTCACATACTTATTGCAAAAATCTACAACTCATCAAAAACCAAGCACTACGCGCATGCTCCTAGGGGGGTAGATTGGTAGGAAAAGACCATCGCTCGTCTCCGACCGCCACTCATAAGGAAGACAATCAAAGAACACCTCATGTTTCAAATTTGTTACATAACGTTTACCATACGTGCATGCTACGGGACTTGCAGACTTCAACACAAGCACTTCTCAAATTCACAACTACTCAACTAGCATGACTTTGATATTATTACCTCCATATCTCAAAACAATCATCAAGCATCAAACTTCTCGTAGTATTTAAAACACTCATAGGAATTTTTTTACTAATCTTGAATACCTAGCATATTAGGATTATTTAAGCAAATTACCATGCTATTTAAGACTCTCAAAATAATCTAAGTGAAGCATGAGAGATCAATAGTTTCTATAAAACAAATCCACCACCGTGCTCTAAAAGATATAAGTGAAGTACTAGAGCAAAATTATATAACTCAAAAGATATAAGCGAAGCACATAGAGTATTCTAACAAATTCCAAATCATGTATGGCTCGCTCAAAAAGTGTGTATGGCAAGGATGATTATGGTAAACTAAAAAGCAAAGACTCAAATCATACAAGACGCTCCAAGCAAAACGCATATCATGTGGTGAATAAAAATATAGCTCCAAGTAAAGTTACCGATAGAAGTAGACGAAAGAGGGGATGCCTTCCGGGGCATCCCCAAGCTTTGGCTTTTAGGTGTCCTTATATTATCTTGGGGATGCCATGGGCATCCCCAAGTTTAGGCTCTTGCAACTCCTTGTTCCATAATCCATCAAATCTTTACCCAAAACTTGAAAACTTCGCAACACAAAACTCAAAGTAGAAAATCTCGTGAGCTCCGTTAGCGAAAGAAAACAAAAGACCACTTCAAGGTACTGTAATGAACTCATTATTTATTTATATTGATGTTAAACCTACTTTATTCCAACTTATCTATGGTTTATAAACTATTTTACTAGCCATAGATTCATCAAAATAAGCAAACAACACACGAAAAACAGAATCTGTCAAAAACAGAACAGTCTGTAGTAATCTGTAGCTAGCGCAAGATCTGGAACCCCAAAAATTGTAAAATAAATTTATGGACGTGAGGAATTTGTCAACTAATCATCTGCAAAAAGAATTAACTAAATAGCACTTTCCAAATAAACATGGCATCAGTTCTCGTCAGCGCTAAAGTTTCTGTTTTTATAGCAAGATATCAAGACTTTCCCCAAGTCTTCCCAACGGTTTTACTTGGCACAAACACTAATTAAACATAAAAAACACAACCAAAACAGAGGCTAGCTAAATTATTTATTACTAAACAGTAGCAAAAAGTAAGGAATAAAAATAAAATTGGGTTGCCTCCCAACAAGCGCTATCGTTTAACGCCCCTAGCTAGGCATAAAAAGGCAAGGATAGATCTAGGTATTGCCATCTTTGGTTGGTAATTCTTCAATGAGGCATCTACCATCCTTAGGAATTTCTTTCTTTTTAGTTATTATCAAACTTTTAGGCACAATATCGAAAAATTCATTTGTAACAAATGGTTCCTTAATGATAGCAACAAGATTGGGATGAATACTTATAGATTTGAGACCCACAGTTTCCTTACTAGAGGATTCACCCTTGTTTTTAGGAACATACATAAGCTTGGCAATTTTAGTCGGAGGATTTGGAGTATTCTTTATAGAATAAAAAGCGGTTCCCAAATTGGTAATGATACCCTCAAGTTTATCGATTCTAGTGGAATCATGATTTATTTTCTCATTAACTATGGGTTCCTTCTCTTTAATATTTTTCAAAGTGACTCCTACTTTAGATCCATATTGAGAGATTCGGTTGTGGATCTTTTTATCCAAATTTTCAATTGACTCTACGGTAGCAACCTTATTTTCAATAATTTCGAGCCTTTGCATTACATGCTCCAAAGTTAATACAGTCCCATTAACCAAAAGAGGTGGTGAGCCAAATAAATCTATCATGGCATTATAAGAATCAAAAGTGTGGCTACCCAGGAAATTCCCTACGGTAATGGTATCAAGGACAAATCTGTATCAAGGAGCAACGCCTACATAAAAATTGCAAAGAAGAATGAAAGTAGATTGCTTCCTGGTAGATCTATTTTGAGCATTGCAAATTGTATACCAAGCGTCTTTTAGATTTTCTCCCTCCCTTTACTTAAAATTTAGAACTTCATTCTTGGGAGACAACGGAGAAGATAGATGACTCGCCATAACGACAAGTAAGAAATCCAACACACAGGCAAACAACTAACTATTGGAAGATTAATATGATGAAGATAGACCCGGGGGCCATAGGTTTCACTAGTGGCTTCTCTCAAGAGCATAAGTATTTTACGGTGGGTGAACGAATTACTGTTGAGCAATTGACAGAATTGAGCATAGTTATGAGAATATCTAGGTATGATCATGTATATAGGCATCACGTCCGAGACAAGTAGACCGACTCCTGCCTGCATCTACTACTATTACTCCACTCATCGACCGCTATCCAGCATGCATCTAGAGTATTAAGTTCATGAAAACAGAGTAACGCCTTAAGCAAGATGACATGATGTAGAGGGATAAATTCATGCAATATGATAAAAACCCCATCTTGTTATCCTCGATGGCAACAATACAATACGTGCCTTGCTGCCCCTACTGTCACTGGGAAAGGACACCGCAAGATTGAACCCAAAGCTAAGCACTTCCCCCATTGCAAGAAAGATCAATCTAGTAGGCCAAATAAAACTGATAATTCGAAGAGACTTGCAAAGATAACCAATCATACATAAAAGAATTCAGAGAAGATTCAAATATTGTTCATAGATAAACTTGATCATAAACCCACAATTCATCGGTCTCAACAAATACACCGCAAAAAGAAGATTACATCGAATAGATCTCCACAAGAGAGGGGGAGAACATTGTATGAAGATCCAAAAAGAGAGAAGAAGTCATCTAGCTAATAACTATGGACCCGAAGGTCTGAGGTAAACTACTCACACTTCATCGGAGAGGCTATGGTGTTGATGTAGAAGCCCTCCGTGATGGATACCCCTCCGGCAGAGCTTCGGAACAGGCCCCAAGATCGGATCTCGTGGATACAAAAAGTTACGGGAGTGGAATTAGGGTTCTGGCTCCGTATCTGATCGTTTGGGGGTACATAGGTATATATAGGAGGAAGGAGTACGTCGGTGGAGCAACAAGGGGCCCACGAGGGTGGAGGGCGCGCCTAGTGGGGGTAGGCGCGCCCCCTACCTCGTGGCCTCCTCCTTTGTTTCTTGACGTAGGGTCCAAGTCTCCTGGATCATGTTCGATGAGAAAATCACATTCCCGAAGGTTTCATTCCGTTTGGACTCCGTTTGATATTCCTTTTCTTCGAAACCCTATAATAGGCAAAAAAACATCAATTCTGGGCTGGGCCTCCGGTTATAGGTTAGTCCCAAAAATAATATAAAAGTGGATAATAAAGCCCAATAATGTCCAAAACAGTAGATATTATAGCATGGAGCAATCAAAAATTATAGATACGTTGGAGACGTATCAGTGGTACAACCGCCCTGAACACCGATAGTACCGGTTTTGTCGAAACAAACCGGAACTACCATTCCACCACTGGTCTACCACCGTACCCGGTACAGAAGGGAGTCACCCCTGAGCGGTACTTGGAGCGGTGGTGAGACCGGAACTACCGGCCAGCGGTACAACCGCTCAATGGGAGCGGTACTACCGCCATGGGCAAAGCTGCACAGGACAGAGGACGGGGAACCTCTCTCTCCTCGAACGGAGGGTATATGGTGGGTGCAGAGAATGTGTACGTGAAGTGATTCACCCAATACCTTCCGATGTGGATTCCCTCTTGATAGTACGGATATCATACAACCAAAGGAATAAAAACGCCAGAAACTCTGTCTTCGATCTTTTCCGCATAGAGGGAAATCGTAACCGTCTTGCGCCACACAATGTGCACCTGAGAAAACTATGGCGCACGATTAGTCCACACGTTTGTTATCATCATCACCAAAACTCTAAGGCAGAAGATGCCCTTACAAGTAGCAATGATGCGGACTAGCTTCGTGATCTGAGGATTATCCTCATTGCTGAACAGAAGAATTATGTCCTTGATGCACCGCTAGGTGACGGACCTATTGCAGGAGCAGATGCAGACGTTATGAACTTTTGGCCAGCTCGGTATGATGATTACTTGATAGTTTAGTGCGCCATGCTTTATGGCTTAGAACCGGGAATTCAAAAACATTTTGAACGCCACAGAGAATATAAGGTGTTCCAAGAGCTTAAATTGGTATTTCAGACTCATGCCCGAGTCGAGATGTATGAGACCTCTGACAAGTACTTTGCCTACAAGATGGAGGAGAATAGCTCAACCAGTGAGCATGTGCTCAGAATATCTGAGTACTACAATCACTTGAATCAAGTGGGAGTTAATCTTCCAGATAAGATAGTGATTGACAGAGTTCTCTAGTCACTATCGCCAAGTTACTAGAACTTCGTGATGAACTATAATATGTAAGGGATGACGAAAACGATTCCCGAGCTCTTCGCGATGCTGAAATCAGCGAAGGTAGAAATCAAGAAAAGCATCAAGTGTTGATGGTTAACAAGACCACTAGTTTCAAGTAAAAGGGCAAGGGAAAGAAAGGGAACTTCAAGAAGAATGGAAAGCAAGTTGCCACTCCCATGAAGAAGCTCAAAGCTAGACCCAAGCCTGAAACTGAGTGCTTCTGTTGCAAAGGAAATGGTCACTGGAGTGGAACTGCCCTAGATACTTGGCGGATAAGAAGGATGACAAAGTGAACAAAGGTATATTTGATATACATGTTATTGATGTGTAGTTTACTAGTGTTTATAGTAACCCCTCAGTATTTGATACTGGTTCAGTAGCTAAGAGTAGTAACTCGAAACAGGAGTCGCAAAATAAACAGAGACTAGTTAAGGGCAAGGTGATGATGTGAGTTTGAAGTGATTCCAAGGTTGATAAGATCACTATCACACACTCCCTTTACCTTCAGGATTAGTGTTGAACCTAAAATAAATGTTATTTGGTGTTTGCGTTGAGCATAAATATGATTGGATCATGTTTATTGCAATAGAGTTATTCATTTAAGTCAAAGAATAATTGTTGTTCTATTTACATGAATAAAACCTTCTATGGTCATACACTCAATATAAATGGTTTATTGAATCTCGATCGTAGTGATACACATATTCATAATATTGAAGCCAAAAAATGCAAAGTTAATAATGATAGTGCAACTTATATGTGGCACTGCTGTTTAGGTCATATTGGTGTAAAGCGCATGATGAAACTCCATGCTGATGGACTTCTGGAATCACTTGATTATGAATCACTTGATGCTTGCGAACCATGCCTCATGGGCAAGATGACTAAGACTGTGTTCTTTAGAACAATGGAGCGAAAAGCAGACTTGTTGGAAATAATACATACTGATGTGTGCGGTCCAATGAGTCTTGAGGCTCGCGGCGAGTATCATTATTTTCTGACCTTCACAGATGATTTGAGCATATATGGGTATATCTACTTGATGAAACAAAAGTCTGAAACATTTGAAAAGTTCAAAGAATTTCAGAGTAAAGTGGAAAATCATCGTAACAAGAAAATAAAGTTTCGACGATCTGATCGCGGAAACAAATATTTGAGTTACGAGTTTGGTCTTCATTTGAAACAATGCGGAATAGTTTCGCAACTCACGCCACCTGGAATACCACAATGTAATGGTGTGTCTGAACATCATAACCATACTTTATTAGATATGATGCAATCTATGATGTCTCTTACCGAATTATCACTACCGTTTTGGGGTTATGCATTAGAGACAGTTGCATTCACGTTAAATAGGGCACCGTCTAAAAATCTGTTGAGACGACACCGTATGAATTATGGTTTAGCAAGAAACCTAAGCTATCGTTTCTTAAAGTTTGGGGTTGCGATGCTTATGTGAAAAAGTTTCAACCTGATAAGCTCAAACCCAAATCGGAGAAGTGTGTCTTCATAGGATACCCAAAAGAAACTGTTGGGTACACATTCTATCATAGATCCGAAGGCAAGATCTTTGTTTCTAAGAGTGGACACTTTCTAGAGAAGGAGTTTATCTCGAAAGAAGTGAGTGGGAGGAAAATAGAACTTGATGAGGTAATTGTACCTGCTCCCTCATTGGAAAGGAGTTCATCACAAAAATCAGTTCCAGTGGATACACCAATTAGTGAGGAAACTAATGATGATGATCATGAAAACTTCTGATCAAGTTACTACCGAACCTCGTAGGTCAACTAGAGTAAGATCCGCACCAGAGTGGTACCGTAATCCTGTTCTGGAGGTCATGTTACTTGACCATGACGAACCTACGAACTATGAGGAAGCGATGATGAGCCCAGATTCCGCAAAATGGCTTGAGGCCATGAAATCTGAGATAGAATCCATCTATGAGAACAAAGTGTGGACTTTGGTGGACTTGCCCATTGATCGGCAAGCCATTGAGAATAAATGAATCTTCAAGAGGAAGACGGACACTGATAGTAGTGCTACTATCTACAAAGCTCGAATTGTCGGAAAAAGTTTTTGACAAGTTTAAGGTGTTGACTACAATGAGATTTTCTCACTCGTAGCGATGCTTAAGTCTGTCCGAATCATGTTAGCAATTGCCATATTTTATGAAATCTGGCAAATGGATGTCAAAACTGCATTCCTTGATGGATTTCTTAAAGAAGAGTCGTATATGATATAACAAGAAAGTTTTGTCAATCCTAAAGGTGCTAACAAAGTGTGCAAGCTCCAGCGATCCATATATGGACTGATGCAAGCATCTCGGAGTTGGAATATATGCTTTGATGAGTTCATCAAAGAATATAATTTTATACAGACTTTTTGAGAAGCTTGTATTTATAAGAAAGTGAGTGGGAGCTCTGTAGCATTTCTGATAGAGAGTGATTCTTCTATACCCACTCTCGGTGCACCCACGCAAGAAAACATATGAAAATATTTCAAAAAAATCTGAAACTTTGTGGAAATGACCATCAACAAATATTAGAGAGGCTTGCAAAATTTGGTGGTCAAATAACATTCGAGAAACTCTCTACAAAAAAGACAAAATTACAAAATCTGCTCAAACAGTGTACTTACATTTTGACTAATTTTTAGTGAATTTGTCTTTTTTGTACAGACCTCCTCGAATGTTATTTTACCACCAAATTTTGCAAGCCTCTGTAACAATTGTTGAGGATCATTTCCACAAAGTTTCAGATTTTTTTGAAATGTATTGCTACGTTTTCTTGCGTGGGTGCACCGAAGGTGGGTGCAGCCACTACTTTCCCTTTCTGATATTATATGTGGATGACATATTGTTGATCGGAAATGATACTAAATTTTTGGATAGCATAAAAGGATACTTGAATAAGAATTTTTCAATGAAAGACCTCGGTGAAGCTACTTATGTATTGGGCATCAAGATCTATAGAGATAGATGCTTGATAATTTTTTCAATGAGTACATACCTTGACATGTTTTTGAAGTAGTTCAAAATGGAACAATCAAAGAAGGAGTTCTTGTCTGTGTTGCAAGGTGTGAAGTTGAGTAAAGACTCAAAACCCAACCACAGCAGAAAATAGAAAGAGAATGAAAAGTCATTCCCTATGCCTCAGTCATAGGTTTTATAAAATATGTTATGTGTGTACCAGACCTATTGTATACCTTAGGATGAATTTGGCAAGGGAGTACAATAGTGATCTAGGAGTAGACCACTGGACAGCGGTCAAAATTATCATTAGAGGACTAAGGAAATATTTCTCGATTATGGAGGTGATAAAAGAGTTTGTCGTAAAGATTTACATCGATGCAAGCTTTTGACACCGATCTAGATGACTCTAAGTCTCGATCTAGATACATATTCAAAGTGGGAGCAATTAGCTAGAGTAGCTCCGTACAGAGTATTGTAGACATATAAATTTGCAAAATACATACGGATCTGAATGTTGCAGACCCATAGGCTAAACATCTCTCATAAGCAAAACATGATCACTCTTTGGATGTTAATCACATAGCGATGTGAACTAGATTATTGACTCTAGTAAACCCTTTGGGTATTAGTCACATGAAGATGTGAACTAATCACATAAAGATGTGAACTATTCACATGACGATATGAACTAGATTATTGACTCTGGTGCAAGTGGGAGACTGAAGGAAATATGCTCCAGAGGCAATAATAAAGTTGTTATTTATATTTCTTTATATCATGACAAATTTTTATTATTCATGCTAGAATTGTATTAACCGAAAACTTAGTACATGTGTGAATACATAGACAAAACAGAGTGTCCCTAGTATGCCTCTACTTGACTAGCTCGTTAATCAAAGATGGTTAAGTTTCCTGACCATAGACATGTGTTATCATTTGATGACCGGGATCACATCATTAGAGAATGATGTGATGGACAAGACCCATCTGTTAGCTTAGCATAAATGGTCGTTTAGTTTTATTGCTATTGCTTTCATCATGACTTATACATGTTCCTCTAACTATGAGATTATGCAACTCCCGAATACCGGAGGAACACCTTGTGTGCTATCAAATATCACAACGTAACTGGGTGATTATAAAGATGCTCTACAGGTGTTTCCGATGGTGTTTGTTGAGTTGGCATATATCGAGATTAGGATTTGTCACTCCGATTGTCGGAGAGGTATCTTTGGGCCCTCTCGGTAATGCACATCACTAAAAGCCTTGCAAGCAATGCGACTAATGAGTTAGTTGTCGGGTGTTGCATTACGGAACGAGTAAAGAGACTTGCCGATAACGAGATTGAACTAGGTATGATGGTACCAACGATCGAATTCGGGCAAGTAACATACCGATGACAAAGGGAACAATGTATGTTGTTATGCGGTTTGACCAGTAAAGATCTTCGTAAAATATGTAGGAGCCAATATGAGCATCCAGGTTCCGCTATTGGTTATTGACCGGAGATGTGTCTCAGTCATGTCTACATAGTTCTCGAACCCGTAGGGTCCCCACGCTTAACGTTCGATGACGATTTGTATTATGAGTTATGTGATTTGATGTACCTAAGGTTGTTCGGAGTCCCGAATGAGATCACAGACATGACGAGGAGTCTCGAAATGGTCGAAACGTAAAGTCCATATATATTGGAAGGCTATATTCGGACATCGAAAAGGTTCCGAGTGATTCAGGTATTTTTCGGAGTACCAGAGAGTTACGGGAATTCGCCGGGGGAAGTAGTGGGCCTTAATGGGCCATGCGGGAAAGGAGAGAAGGGCCTCAAGGATTGGCCGCGCACCCCCGGCCCCCCATGGAAAGTTAGAATTGGACTAGGGAGGGGACGGCACCCCCATCTCTTTCCTTCTCCCTCTCCTACTCCTTCCCTCTCTCCCCTCTTGGAAAAGGAAGGGGACTCCAACTAGAATTGGGAATCCTAGTTGGACTCTCCCTATAGGCTCGCCCCTCATAGGCCGGCCTCCTCCTCCCTCCTTTATATACGTGGGCACGGGGCACCCCAAAGGCACTCCAAGATTTGTCTTAGCCGTGTGCGGTGCCCTCCTCCACAGTTACACACCTCGGTTATATCGTCGTAGTGCTTAGGCGAAGCCCTGCGCCGGTAACTTCATCATCACCGTCGCCATGCCGTCGTGCTGATGGTACTCTCCTTCGGCCTCAACTGTATCAAGAGACCGAGGGACGTCATCGAGCTGAACGTGTGCTGAACGCGGAGATGCCGTACATTCGGTACTTGGATCGGTTGGACCGCGAAGACGTTCGACTACATCAACCGCCTTACTAAACGCTTCCGCTTTCGTCTACGAGGGTACGTAGACACACTCTCCCCTCTCATTGCTATGCATCTCCTAGATAGATCTTGCGTGATCGTAGGTAAAATTTTTGAAATACTGCGTTCCCCAACACTCCACCCGTGGGGTTTAGCCTTCGGCAGCCGCGTATCAGCTGACAATAGGTGAAACTTCTGCACGCCAGACTGACAATTCAAGGCATAGTCCATTGTTTAGTTGTGAAGAGGTCTAATCCTATTGCTCTAGGTGGAAGTTCAACTTAACAATCTCCACTGAAATTTCTAATATATCAAACATTGTTTGGAACAGTTGATAAACTTATGTGCCTCGAGATCTGGTGGGGAATTGTTGAATCATAGATGGGCTTTAGGCCCATGCGAACAATGATTCCTGGTTAACTTGAGGCCCATGTGGGATATGACAGGTGGTGGAAAGTTTAGTACCACCTTGCTAGTTGAGGAGAGTTGAGACCTATTTATAAGGGCTGCTCTACCACGTGCTATTGGGAACTTGGGAAGGGGAGTGGTACACGCGCGCTCCTCCTTCGCCGCCCGCCTTGCCTTGTCACGACGCGCGCGCTGCGGGTTGCGGGAATGAGCCGAACCAAAGCTTATTTTCGGTTCTCGCATAAGATCCTGCCCGGGGAAACGACAATAAAGTTTTTGGGGAGCGTCTCGACACGACTGCTCCCGATCTGTCCCCATCTTTGTCCTCCCCTGCTTCCACTACTTTCCCTGCATCGACACCATGGTCTACGCCGCCGCCAAGAAGGCCACGGACGACGCCGAGGCCGCCGCCGCGTTGGCCTGGCCAACCGTAGGGTATGACTCGTGCATCCCTCATCTACTTGTACTTATGCTAGCAGTATATGTTCTGGTCATAGATGGTTCGATTATATGTACTGTACATGCTAGTATGCGTAGGTATCGGTATGAGATGCATGCCATACTTGCCATGTTTACTGCTTACTCGTGGATTAATCTAATCGAAAAAGTGCTAATATTTCCAGCAGATATGTTAAAGTGAAGCTGAAACATGGATATATTATGGGGACTGCTACGCATCGGGCGGCGGATCTTTCTCGTGAGCCGTCAGATCTGATGCAATCAATCAGCCAAACGTCTTTTTATACTTTGCAACAGATGCCTTATTATGGAGACATCGCAACAGAAGTTATGTTGTATTTCTTTTTGCAACATAGGTTGTGTACCGAGATTTTCTCCGCAACATAGGTCTTGTTGCGGATTTTTTTGCAACATGAATCGTGATGCAGGATTCTCTTTTCAACATAGGTTGTGTTGCGAGATCTAGTCCTTGGTCAGTTTGCAACAAAGGGCTAGTTGCAGAACCTCTTTCTGAAATAGTGGACCAGTTGCAAAACATAGGCACGAAGGGTTGGCTGCTAATCGTATGATTAAGAGCCGATCCAAAGGACATAAAGTCGACGGACACTCGCCCAAGATCGGTCGGTGGAAGGGAATCATTTGGCAAACATTATAGCCATGTACATGCGCACCATGAAACCACCGTCAGCTTGCGTACTGGACTCCTACAACTCAGCCAGCACAGCACGTTAGCACCTACCTAAACGCAGGAGGAAAGGACAGGGCAGTTCAGATTCCTACAGGGGGCTGGGATGACAACGTGCACGGGAGGACCGATGGATGGCATCGGCGACGAGGTCGTCCTCACCAGTGCCGGAGTTAATTGCATAAAAATACCACAATTGAGACATTACATGCAGATTGATACTAACTTTGCTAATTTTTACATATCAGTACCAACTTTAAGGCGCGCGGTTGCAAAATGGTCTAAACTTCGTATAAACTGCGTATAACAGTGTATTGACACTGTATCTGACCGTTGGGGCTCACTTGTCAGGTGCTAACATTGCATGTTCTTTTACAAAAAAGACCCTTGCTTTTAATTTAATCTCGCAAATATCCCTTTCTTTGCGAAAAAAGATTTGGCCAGGAAAAAAAGATATCAGTACCAACTCTAAGGCGCGCGGTTGCAAAATGGTCTAAACTCCATATAAACTGCGTATAACAGTGTATTGACACTGTATCTGACCGTTGGGGCTCACCTGTCAGGTGCTGACATTGCATGTTCTTTTACAAAAAAGACCCTTGCTTTTAATTTAATCTCGCAAATATCCCTTTCTTTGCGAAAAAGGATTCGGCCAGGAAAAAAAGAGCGCGCGGCTACCGTGATTCGAACGCGCACCAGGCTATTCGGAAGGCGTAACCAGGCTATTCGCTGCCGCTGTGCTACAGCACGTGGTTGATCAAATTCACGCGTAACGCCTTTTATCTTTCATACTACAATACTATTTTTTTTAGAAAATTTAACAACTTGCAAACAGCCGGGATTCGATCCCGCGCTGAAAGTTCGAAGCGCGCACTCTCTACCGCTGAAACAGCTACAATCTTTGCGTAAATGTGCACGCATACGCGTATTTATATACTGGCCATTCTGTTTTTCATACGTACATAAAAATGTATATATTAAAACTTTCGTATTAAATGTTATACGATACTAAAATATGCTATATGGTATTAAAAAATGTTTCTCACATCATATAACTAAAAAGATGTATATACAAGTTTGTAATAATAAGATCTTTGCACTGAACATCGAATATAGACTGAATATTTCTTCAGGTGTATCTATTTCTTGGTTATACCATGAACGTTTTGATAATGCGAAAAAATTCCATCGTATATAGAAAATGTTCATCCTATATTTAAATAAGTTCATTGTACATTAAAAATGTTCTATATATATAATTAAAATATCGCATACTAAAAAGTTCACTGTATAAAATTAGCACCTGAGATAGACAAAGTGTTTTATCTATAGAGAATAAAGAAAGGACGTAATGGAGAAAAACACATTTGCTGCTGCTTCAAAAAATGCAATTTCTTAATGTCCAGCGTGAGCAGACCACTACGCCACTCTTTGGCTTGGATTAAGGTACATGCTTATAATCATATATGCTATATAAGCTATAGAAAATTTGTCCAGTAAACTATACTGAAATACTGTATAATATACAAAGAACATTTATGTTATAATTTTTTAATATACAAAGATCTATGTGAATTTTGAGTTTGCTTATTATACGATGAACATTACTGTAAAATATAAGATGAACATTTTTGTTATATATACTGAACAATTTTTGAATATACAATGATCTGAAAATGATGTCACGCAATAAAAGATAAAAGAAATCCGAAGAAACACATACAGAAAAAAAAACGAAACACTCAATATAAGCTCGGAAGTGTCTAAAGTATATCTTATAATAATATAGAAGCCTGCAAAGACTCCCAAAGTGCGAGTGGCCTGTTGCTCAGCGCCCGCGCGCCCGTTTTCGGACAGGAGGGCCCCGCCAGTCAGTTTCAGCGTCAATACATGTTTATATGAAGTTTAGACCATTTTACAACCGCGTGTCTCAAAATTGATACTGACATGTAAAATTTAAGAAAGTTGGTACCAATCTACATGTAATGTCTCAATTGTGGTATTTTCATGTAATTAACTTCCAGGGCCGAGATCACGGACGCCGCGGCGGCCACGTTCGCGGACTCCACCGTGATCCCCGACAGGTACGCCCGGCCGGACGAGGTGAGGGACGGGGTCGTGGTGGGCGACGACGAGAGCTACGAGCTGCCGCTCGTAGACATGGCGAGGCTGCTCGACTCGGAGTCCTCGGAGGCGGAGACCGCCAAGCTTGGCTCTGCGTGCCGAGACTGGGGCTTCTTCCAGGTCAGGCATCCTTCATACTTTTCTTCGTATATATGGAGGGAATTTGATTTCGCATTATTATGTGTATGTATCAAATCTACACGCTCTTCGTCTGCAGCTAACAAACCACGGAGTCGACGAATCAGTTGTGCAAGACATGAAAGATAGCACCATGCAGTTCTTCCGCTTGCCGCTGGACAAGAAGAAAGCAGTGGCCACCCGGGCCGGCGGCTTGGAAGGGTTCGGGCACCACTTCGCCGGAGCATCCTGCGCCAAGCTGGACTGGGCAGAGAGCCTAATCCTCCTCACGCAACAAAAGGAGCAGAGGAGCATGGAGTTCTGGCCGGCCGATCCGGCGACACTCAGGCCCTCACTGGACAGGTACTCGCTCGAGATGTCGCGCCTCACGAGCCGCCTCCTGGGGTTCATGGCGAGCGACCTCGGGGTGGAGCGGGAGGCGCTGGCCGGGGCCTTCCGGGGCAAGAGGCAGAGCGTGGCCCTGCACCACTACCCTCCGTGCCGGCACCCGGACAAGGTGCTGGGCATCACGCCGCACCACGACGGCCTCGGCCTGACGCTGCTGCTGCACGTGAACGACACCCCCGGCCTGCAGGTGAGGAGGGGCGGCAGGTGGTTCCCGCTGGACCCGCTGCCGGGCGCCCTCGTCGTCAACGTCGGCGACATCCTCCAGGTCCTGACCAACGGCAGGTACAGGAGCGCCGAGCACAGGGTGCTGGCGGACGCCGAGAGAGGGCGGGCGACCGTGGTGGTGTTCCAGGACACGTGCGTCGCCGGGACGGTGAGGCCGCTCCCGGGGCTCGGCGAGGCCAGGTACAGGGCGATCGAGTACGTTGAGTATCTCAAGGGGAATTACAGGGGGCTGGCTGAAGGGACCAGGTTCGTGGATAGCCTCGAGATCAGTGTGGCGTAGGATGGCGGGCGCCAAATGCACAAGTTGTTGGTTTTTGGTGTTAGAGCATCTTCAAGACTAGTACATTCCTTCATCAAAAATAAAAAAGAGAGCCTCTACACAATGGTTTCCCACTCGAATTATTTCACTTGCAAGTGCGTTTGTACAATGTGTGTGCAGGGGAGAGCCTCCCTTTCCTGGGTAAATACATGCTGCGTGTAGCAGTGGCGGAGCCAGAAAATTCAGACAAGGGAGGCCAACTACTGTTAAATCTTATTAGGAAGGGCCAATCCATGAAAAAACACCAATTTTAGCAAAAGCAAATCACTGTTATTATTCATTATAGGCTTAAATCACTGATGTTAGTGGGGGCCAGGGCCCTGGCTGGCACCCCCTGTCTCCGCTGCTGGCGTGTAGTGCCTCTTTTTTTCCAATTTTTTTTTTGCGTGTAGTGCCTCTTGAGCAGTTGATGCCTTGCGCAAAAAAGCTCGTGTTGGCGTTGTCCATGACGTTTTGGAATCGGCCGTTGCGGCCATCGACGAGAGGAAGAGCACCACCGGATGGGATGGACGCCGCCGCCGGGGACTGAACGGAGGGAGTAACGTTCTTGGTTATATTTACGGTGTTAGTTGAAGCTACACGAAAAACACATCACCATGTCCGATCTAGTCCATTGCTCTATACAACCAAAAAGGTACTACAAGAAACGTTCTTCTTCTTGAAAAAAAAAGGTAAGAAACGGCCACTGAAGTGAGAAAAGAAAATCATGGGCCGTTTGGTGCGGGGAAGTACTCAGGCCGGCCTGCTATCCGGGCCAGTAGTCACACAATAAGTTGAAACCCCGAGAGTGCAGAGTGGGCGTCGTAGTTTCCCCCTAGGGTTTCGCCTAGGGTTCCACCTTTCCTCCGGCGCTCCGGTCGGAGTCCACGTGAAATCTCTCCGGCTATTGTTCTCTTTGGGTCGTCGGTGAGATCTATCATCTCCCGCTGTGTGCGCGTGCGTGCATGGCGGATCCAACGTCTCAGGTGCAAGGGGGGAAGGAGGGAGCGATGAAGGAGGTAGTAGCGATGGCGGCGGCGGATCGGCCAAGCGGATCAGGGCAGGCGAGAGGGGGGTTTGAGGAGGATACTAGGAGTAAGGATAGGCAAGATCAAAACTCACAAGACGTGCGGAACCAGGCAGAGGAGTCCGAGGAGGAGTACGGCGACTACTATGGTCCCGATCCAGATCTGGAAGATCAATTCGCTGGGATGAAGCTGCATGGCCGGGAGGAGGAAGAGCTTGATTTCTCGGAAGAAGTGGATGAACTCATCAAGGACGTGCGTTGGCTGGCTCTTTTCCGGGTACATACCACAAAGCCTTTCAGCCATGCCGCATTGCTGTCACAGATGCGTAATGCGGGGGCGGCGGCACAAGGGGTCACGTTTAACGTCAAGGGCCCGAATCTATTCTTGGTCCAATGCCACTGCTTGGGTGACTGGAGAAAGATCATGGACGGGGGGTCGTGGCTATTTAGAAGGGCTCCGGTGGTGCTACAAGAATATGATGGCTTTTCAGATGTCAAGGGATTCAGACTTAACAAGATACCGATCTGGGCTAGAGTGAAAGGGCTGCCAGATGGCCTCACGAGGAGGAGAGAGTTGGCTGAAAAAGTAGCTGCAAAGGTGGGGGATCCACCGTTCAATGTGATCATGAACGAGGGAAGGATCAACCCGGCTAGCACCCTGCGAGTTAGGATTTATGTGGATGTTAATGTTCCATTGGTTCGGTTTGTGCCAATTACTTTAAAAGAATACAAGAGATACAGTGTCTACTATGAGAAGCTTCCAGACTTCTGTTTCGCGTGTGGAAGAATGGGACATTTAGCTGATGAGTGTGGTGATGGGATCCATGACCCGAGAACTTTCGGATGGGGGGAGTGGCTGCTCTGGGAGTCGGAGATGCCGACGGAGCCAGGTCTTGGGGGAAGAGGAAGGGGGGATGGGAGAGGAAGAGGCAGAGGAAGGGATGCGGGTAGAGAAGATAGGGGAGGTCGAGGAGGAAGGGTTCCGGTGGGTGGAAGAGGAAGAGGGGGTTTTGGAGAGGAGGTTCACACTTCTGATTCACAGCGAACAGAGATGGCTGACATGGTTTCTGATCTGAGGGGCCAGCCAGGCGATGATGGTAGTGAGAAAGGCGCCCGCAAGCGGCTGGTGGCAGCGGATGGCAGTGTCACTGTCAGGGGCCAATCGGTTCCGAATCTAGCAGGCAAAGTGGCAGGCATGGTCCTTCGTATTGAGGGCGCTACCCCCTCGAACAGCAATGAACCGACGTCAACGCTCGAAAAAGTTCAGGTGGTGAAGAGGAGGAAGCAGGATGAGGGCATGGTCGTGGATGGAGTGGAGTATACATCTAAGGCGGCCTCCGGCGAGGAGGACCGCCGAGCCCAATGAGGACCTTGTGCTGGAACTGCCGCGGGATTGGCGACCCCGTGACGGTTCGAGAGCTCCACGACCTTGTGGAGGCTAGTGTGCCATCGATTGTTTGTATTGTTGAAACTCAACTTGCAAAAGATCGAGTGGAAGGTTTGGCGGGTACTCTAGGTTTCTCTAGAAGGTTTGCAGTAGCTAGCAGGGGCGTAGTGGAGGTTTAGGTTTGTTCTGGAAGAATGATGTAAATCTGGAAATAAAGAATTTCTCACAATATCACATTGACTTAGTGGTTACGGGAGCTGATTCGCAGCAATGGCGCGTGAGGGAGTCCTGGATTAGGGGGTGTTCGGGTAGCCGGACTATACCTTCAGCCGAACTCCAGGACTATGAAGATATAAGAGTGAAGACTCCGTCCTGTGTCCGGATGGGACTTTCCTTGGCGTGGAAGGCAAGCTTGGCGATGCGGATATTCAAGATCTCCTACCATTGTAACCGACTTTGTGTAACCCTAACCCTCTCCGGTGTCTATATAAACCGGAGGGTTTTAGTACGTAGGACAACTTCATCATACAACAATCATACCATAGGCTAGCTTTTAGGGTTTAGCCTCCTTGATCTCGTGGTAGATCTACTCTTGTACTACCCATATCATTAATATTAATCAAGCAGGACGTAGGGTTTTACCTCCATCAAGAGGGCCCGAACCTGGGTAAAACATTGTGTCCCTTGTCTCCTGTTACCATCCGGCCTAGACGCACAGTTCGAGACCCCCTACCCGAGATCCGCCGGTTTTGACACCGACATTGGTGCTTTCATTGAGAGTTCCTCTGTGTCGTCGCTTTCAGGCCCGATGGCTTCTTCGATCATCAACCATGATGCAGTCCAGGGTGAGACTTTTCTCCCCGGACAGATCTTCGTCTTCGGCGGCTTCGCACTGCGGGCCAACTCGCTTGGTCACCTTGAGCAGATCGAAAGTTACGCCCCTGGCCATCAGGTCAGGTTTGGAAGCCTAAACTACACGGCTGACATCCGCGGGGACTTGATCTTCGACGTATTCGAGCCACAGCCAAGCGTGTCGCACTGTCTCGATGGGCATGATATAGCTCTGCCGCCGAACAGCGCCTTGGAGGCCGCACACGCATCGGTTCCGACCATTGATTCGGAGCCCACTGCGCCAATCGAGGATCAGCGGTTGGACGCTGCCTCAGGGGCTGCGATCTCAGAGGCGATCGAGCCGAACTCCAGCCCCGCACTCTGCATAGCCCGTGACTCCGAGGAGCCAGATTCCTCTCCGAACTTCGAGCCCCCCGCGCCCCCGCCGATCGAATCTGATTGGGCGCCGATAATGGAGTTCACCGCCGCGGACATCTTTCAGCACTCGCCCTTCGGCGACATCCTGAATTCTCTAAAGTCTCTCTCTTTATCAGGAGAGCCCTGGCCGGACTACGGTCAGCAAGGTTGGGATACGGACGGTGAAGAAATTCAAAACCCACCCACCACCCACTTTGTAGCCACTGTCGACGACTTAACCGACATGTTTGACTTCGACTCCGAAGACATCGACGGCATGGACGACGATTTAGGAGATGAACAAGAACCAGCACCTGTAGGGCGTTGGAAGGCCACCTCGTCATATGACATATATATGGTGGACACTCCAAAGGATGGAGATGGCGATGGAACAGCGGTGGACGATACCTCTAAGAAACAGCCCAAGCGCCGGCGTCAGCGGCGCCGCTCTAAATCCCGCCAAAGCAAAAACGGTGATTCCGGCAGCGGGAGATAATACTACTCCGGATAGCGCCGAAGAACACCCCCTCCAGCAAAATTCGGCACAGGAGGACAGAGAAGCCAGCCCTCACGAGAGGGCGGCGGACCAAGAGGTTGAGGACGATAATTATACGCCTCCCTCCGAGGACGAGGCAAGCCTCGACGACGACGAGTTCGTCGTGCCAGAAGATCTTGTCGAACAAGAGCGTTTTAAATGCAGGCTCATGGCCACGGCAAGCAGCCTCAAGAAAAAGCGGCAACAGCTTAGAGCTGATCAGGATTTGCTAGCTGACAGATGGATTGAAGTCCTTGCGGCCGAAGAGTATGAACTCGAACGCCCCTCCAAGAGTTACCCAAAGCGCAGGCTGCTACCCCGACTAGAGGAGGAAGCACCTACATCACCAGCGCACGACATGGCCGACCGGCCACCTCGTGGCCGCGACAGAGAGGCCTCTTGGCCCTCCACTCAAGCCATGCCCCGGCACCGTGTCAAGCATACTAAGGCACGGGAAAATGTGCCTGACCTGCGCGACATCCTGGAGGACAAGGCAAGGCAAACAAGATCAACCTACGGATCACACAGGCGCCCCACGGCACATGACGGTGATCGTCACTCCGGACGCAATGAATCCGGTCGGGCCGAACTCAACAGACAAAGCTCCTTCGAGCTGCGTCGTGATATAGCCCAATACAGAGGCGCCGCACACCCACTATGCTTCACAGATGAAGTAATGGATCATAAAATCCCTGAGGGCTTCAAACCCGTAAACATCGAATCGTACGATGGCACAACAGATCCCGCGGTATGGATCGAGGATTATCTCCTTCATATCCACATGGCCCGCGGCGATGATCTACACGCCATCAAATACCTCCCACTCAAACTTAAGGGACCGGCCCGGCATTGGCTTAACAGCTTGCCATCAAACTCAATTGGTTCTTGGGAGGACCTGGAAGCCGCATTCCTTGACAACTTCCAGGGCACTTATGTGCGACCACCGGACACCGATGACCTAAGCCACATAATTCAGCAGCCAGAAGAATCGGCCAGTCAATTCTGGACACGGTTCCTAACAAAGAAAAACCAGATAGTCGACTGTCCGGACGCAGAGGCCTTAGTGGCCTTCAAGCATAATATCCGTGACGAGTGGCTGGCCCGGCACCTGGGACAGGAAAAGCCGAAATCTATGGCAGCCCTCACGACACTCATGACCCGCTTTTGCGCGGGAGAAGACAGCTGGCTAGCTCGCAGTAACAACTTAACCAAGAACACTGGTAATTCGAATACCAAGGACAAAAGTGACAGGTCGCGTCGGAACAAACAAAAGCGCCGCGTTAACAGCGACAGCAATGAGGATACAGCAGTTAATGCCGGATTCCGAGGCTACAAATCCGGTCAACGGAAACAGCCATTCAAAAGAAAAACTCAGGGCCCGTCCAGTTTGGACCGAATACTTGTCCGCTTGTGCCAGATACATGGCACCCCCGAAACGCCAGCCAATCACACCAACAGGGATTGTTGGGTGTTCAAGCAGGCAGACAAGTTAAGAGCCGAAAACAAAGACAAGGGGCTGCATAGCGACGACGAGGAGGAGCCCAGGCCGCCGAACAACAGTGGACAGAAGGGATTTCCCCCGCAAGTGCGGACAGTGAACATGATATACGCAACCCACATCCCCAAGAGGGAGCGGAAGCGTGCGTTACGGGACGTATATGCGATGGAGCCGGTCGCCCCCAAGTTCAACCCATGGTCCTCCTGCCCGATCACCTTTGATCGAAGGGACCACCCAACTAGCATCCGTCACGGCGGCTTCGCTGCATTGGTTCTAGACCCAATCATTGACGGATTTCATCTCACAAGAGTCCTCATGGACCGCGGCAGCAACCTGAACCTGCTTTGCCAGGATACAGTGCGAAAGATGGGCATAGATCCCTCGAGGATCAAGCCCACCAAAACGATCTTTAAAGGCGTCATACCAGGTGTAGAAGCCAACTGTACAGGCTCAGTTACACTAGAAGTGGTCTTCGGATCTCCGGATAACTGCCGAAGCGAGGAGTTAATCTTTAACATAGTCCCGTTCCGTAGTGGCTATCACGCACTGCTTGGACGAACCGCATTCGCAAAATTCAACGCGGTACCGCACTATGCATACCTCAAGCTCAAGATGCCAGGCCCTAGGGGAGTAATCACGGTCAATGGGAACACCGAACGCTCCCTCCGAATGGAGGAGCACACGGCAGCGCTCGCAGCAGAAGTACAAAGCAGCCTCTCTAGGCAGTCCTCCAGTTCGGCCTTCAAAAAGCCGGACACTGTCAAGCGCGCCCGGAGTACCCTACAACAAGACCGTCTGGCACGTTCCGAGCTAGCGTAGCAATGCGGCCCCAACCCTAGCCCTCGCGATATAGCGAAACCAGCGCTTCGCGTACATAACTACGCTCTTGAAATACCATGGGCACAGGGGAAGGGGCACTATCACGGCACGCCCGAAATACGGCTTAAACCGCACAAGGGGCTACCGGATTCCTTCTTTTTTTTCTCTTACTCTCAGGACTCCATACTTCGGACGACCCATTCGGCAATTCAACTACCGCACAAACGATGCAAGATCCAGGGAAGCAGACAAGCCATGCCGCATTATGGAACTCCCAGGTGGTCTCTATTGCGAGCAGTATACCTGTTTTTTAATACAATTCCGCGGCCTGCCCCTGGCCAGGACATGTTAAATAGTCCAATTTATTTTGCCTATCGCACTATTTGTATCGTTCCGCTTGAAGGAAATATGCCCTAGAGGCAATAATAAAGTTATTATTTATTTCCTTATATCATGATAACTGTTTATTATTCATGCTAGAATTGTATTAACCGGAAACATAATACATGTGTGAATACATAGACAAACAGAGTGTCACTAGTATGCCTCTACTTGACTAGCTCGTTAATCAAAGATGGTTATGTTTCCTAACCATGGACAAAGAGTTGTTATTTGATCAACGGGATCACATCATTAGGTGAATGATCTGATTGACATGACCTATTCCATTAGCTTAGCACCCGATCGTTTAGTATGTTGCTATTGCTTTCTTCATGACTTATACATGTTTCTATGACTATGAGATTATGCAACTCCCGTTTGCCGGAGGAACACTTTGTGTGCTACCAAACGTCACAACGTAACTGGGTGATTATAAAGATGCTCTACAGGTGTCTCCAAAGGTACATGTTGGGTTGGCGTATTTCGAGATTAGGATTTGTCACTCCGATTGTCGGAGAGGTATCTCTGGGCCCTCTCTGTAATGCACATCACATAAAGCCTTGCAAGCATTGCAACTAATGAGTTAGTTGTGAGATGATGTATTACGGAACGAGTAAAGAGACTTGCCGGTAACGAGATTGAACTAGGTATTGAGATACCGACGATCGAATCTCGGGCAAGTAACATACCGATGACAAAGGGAACAACGTATGTTGTTATGCGGTCTGACCGATAAAGATCTTCATAGAATATGTAGGAGCCAATATGAGCATCCAGGTTCCGCTATTGGTTATTGACTGGAGACATGTCTCGGTCATGTCTACATTGTTCTCGAACCGTAGGGTCCGCACGCTTAAGGTTTCGATGACAGTTATATTATGAGTTTATGAGTTTTGATGTACCGAAGGAGTTTGGAGTCTCGGATGAGATCGGGGACATGACGAGGAGTCTCGAAATGGTCGAGACCGGTTTCCCCGACGTGCTTTGCACATAGGTGGCTTGCGGGCGACTGTCTCTCCAACTTTAGTTGAACCAAGTATGGCTACGCCCGGTCCTTGCGAAGGTTAAAACAGAGTCAAATTGACAAACTATCATTGTGGTTTTGATGCGTAGGTAAGATTAGTTCTTGCTTAAGCCCGTAGCAGCCACGTAAAACTTGCAACAACAAAGTAGAGGACGTCTAACTTGTTTTTGCAGGGCATGTTGTGATGTGATATGGTCAAGACATGATGCTAAATTTTATTGTATGAGATGATCATGTTTTGTAACCGAGTTATCGGCAACTGGCAGGAGCCATATGGTTGTCGCTTTATTGTATGCAATGCAATCGCGCTGTAATGCTTTACTTTATCACTAAGCGGTAGCGATAGTCGTGGAAGCATAAGATTGGCGAGACGACAACGATGCTACGATGGAGATCAAGGTGTCGCGCCGGTGACGATGGTGATCACGACGGTGCTTCGAAGATGGAGATCACAAGCACAAGATGATGATGGCTATATCATATCACTTATATTGATTACATGTGATGTTTATCTTTTATGCATCTTATCTTGCTTTGATTGACGGTAGAATTATAAGATGATCTCTCACTAATTATCAAGAAGTGTTCTCCCTGAGTATGCACCGTTGCGAAAGTTCTTCGTGCTGAGACACCACGTGATGATCGGGTGTGATAGGCTCTACGTTCAAATACAACGGGTGCAAAACAGTTGCACACACGGAATACTCAGGTTATACTTGACGAGCCAAGCATATACAGATATGGCCTCGGAACACGGAGACCGAAAGGTCGAGCGTGAATCATATAGCAGATATGATCAACATAAGTGATGTTCACCAATGAAACTACTCCATCTCACGTGATGATCGGACATGGTTTAGTTGATTTGGATCACGTAATCACTTAGAGGATTAGAGGGATGTCTATCTAAGTGGGAGTTCTTAAGTAATATGATTAATTGAACTTAAATTTATCATGAACTTAGTCCTGGTAGTATTTTGCAAATTATGTTGTAGATCAATAGCTCGCGTTGTTGCTTCCCTGTGTTTATTTTGATATGTTCCTAGAGAAAATTGTGTTGAAAGATGTTAGTAGCAATGATGCAGATTGGATCCGTGATCTGAGGTTTATCCTCATTGCTGCACAGAAGAATTATGTCCTTGATGCACCGCTAGGTGACGGACCTATTGCAGGAGAAGATGCAGACGTTATGAACGTTTGGCTATCTCAATATGATGACTACTTGATAGTTTAGTGCACCATGCTTAATGGCTTAGAATCGGGACTTCAAAGATGTTTTGAACGTCATGGAGCATATGAGATGTTCCAGGAGTTGAAGTTAATTTTTCAAGCAAATACCCGAGTTGAGAGATATGAAGTCTCCAACAAGTTCTATAGCTAAAAGATGGAGGAGAATCGCTCAACTAGTGAGCATGTGCCCAGATTGTCTGAGTACTACAATCGCTTGAATCAAGTGGGAGTTAATCTTCCAGATAAGATAGTGATTGACAGAATTCTCTAGTCACCATCACCAAGTTAGTAGAACTTCGTGATGAACTATGATATGCAAGGGATAACGGAAACGATTCCCAAGCTCTTCGTAATGCGGAAATTGACGAAGGTAGAAATCGAGAAAAACATCATGTGTTGATGGTAGACAAGACCACTAGTTTCAAGAAAAGGGCAGAGGGAAGAAGGGGAACTTCAAGAAGAACAGCAAGCAAGTTGCTGCTCAAGTGAAGAAGCCCAAGTCTGGTCCTAAGCCTGAGACTAAGTGCTTCTACTGCAAAGGGACTGGTCACTGGAAGCGGAACTACCCCAAGTGACTGGCGGATAAGAAGGATGGCAAAGTGAACATAAGTATATTTGATATACATGTTATTGATGTGTACTTTACTAGTGTTTATAGCAACCCCTCAGTATTTGATACTAGTTCAGTTGCTAAGATTAGTAACTCGAAACGGGAGTTGCAGAATAAACAGAGACTAGTTAAGGGTGAAGTGACGATGTGTGTTGGAAGTGGTTCCAAGATTGATATGATCATCATCGCACACTCCCTATACTTTCGGGATTAGTGTTGAACCTGAATAAGTGTTATTTGGTGTTTGCGTTGAGCATGAATATGATTTGATCATGTTTATTGTAATACAGTTATTCATTTAAGTAAGAGAATAAATTGTTGTTCTGTTTACATGAATAAAACCTTATATGGTTACACACCCAATGAAAATAGTTCGTTGGATCTCGATCGTAGTGATACACATAATCATAAATTTGAAACCAAAAGATGCAAAGTTAATAATGATAGTGCAACTTATTTGTAGCACTGCCGTTTAGGTCATATTGGTGTAAAGCGCATGAAGAAACTCCATGCTGATGGGATTTTGGAATCACTTGATTATGAATCACTTGATGCTTGCGAACCATGCCTCATGGGCAAGATGACTAAGACTCCGTTCTCCGGAGCGAGCAACTGACTAATTGGAAATAATACATACTGATGTATGCGGTCCGATGAGTGTTAAGGCTCACGGCAAGTATTGTTATTTTCTGAACTTCACAAATGATTTGAGCAGATATGGGTATATCTACTTGATGAAACATAAGTCTGAAACATTTGAAAAGTTCAAAGAATTTCAGAGTGAAGTGGAAAATCATCGTGACAAGAAAATAAAGTTTCTACGATCTGATCGCGGAGACAAATATTTGAGTTACGAGTTTGGTCTTCAAT
Organism: Triticum aestivum; assembly: GCF_018294505.1. Lineage (NCBI taxonomy): Eukaryota > Viridiplantae > Streptophyta > Magnoliopsida > Poales > Poaceae > Triticum > Triticum aestivum. The sequence continues at coordinate 521,566,807 of NC_057794.1, forward strand.
TAAAACAATGTGGAATAGTTTCACAAACTCATGCCACATGGAACACCACAGCATAATGGTGTGTCTGAATGTCATAACCGTACTTTATTGGATATAGTGCAATCTATGATGTCTCTTACCGATCTACCACTATCGTTTTGGGGTTATGCATTAGAAACAGCTGTATTCATGTTAAATAGGGCACCATCAAAATCCGTTGAGACGATGCCTTATGAACTGTGGTTTGGCAAGAAACCAAAGTTGTCGTTTCTGAAAGTTTGGGGCTGCGATGCTTATGTGAAAAAGCTTCAACCTGATAAGCTCGAACCCAAATCGGAGAAATGTGTCTTCATAGGATATCCAAAGGAAACTATTGGATACACCTTCTATCACAGATCCGAAGGCAAGACTTTTGTTGCTAAATTCAGAAACTTTCTGGAGAAGGAGTTTCTCTCGAAAGAAGTGAGTGGGAGGAAAGTAGAACTTGACGAGGTAATTGTACCTGCTCCCTTATTGGAAAGTAGTTCATCACAGAAATCTTTTCCTGTGACTACTACACCAATTAGTGAGGAAGCTAATGATGATGATCATGTAACTTCAGATCAAGCTACTACCGAATCTCGTAGGTAAACCAGAGTGAGATCCGCACCAGAATGGTACGGTAATCCTATTCTGGAGGTCATGCTACTTGACCATGACGAACCTACGAACTATGAAGAAGCGATGGTGAGCCCAGATTCCGCAAAATGGCTTGAGGCCATGAAATCTGAGATGGGATCCATGTATGAGAACAAAGTATGGACTTTGGTTGACTTGCCCGATGATCGGTAAGCAATTGAGAATAAATGGATCTTCAAGAGGAAGACGGACACTGATAGTAGTGTTACTATCTACAAATCTAGAATTGTCGCAAAAGGTTTTCGACAAGTTCAAGGTGTTGACTACGATGAGAGTTTCTCACTCGTATCTATGCTTAAGTCTGTCCGAATCATGTTAGCAATTGCCGCATTTTATGAAATCTGGCAAATGGATAAACAAAACTGCATTCCTTAATAGATTTATTAAAGAAGAGTTGTATATGATACAACCAGAAGGTTTTGTCAATCCTAAAGGTGCTAACAAAATATGCAAGCTCCAGCGATCCATCTATGGACTGGTGCAAGCATCTCAGAGTTGGAATATACGCTTTGATAAGTTGATCAAAGCATATAATTTTATACAGACTTGCGATGAAGGCTGTATTTACAAGAAAGTGAGTGGGAGCACTACAACATTTCTGATAAGTATATGTGAATGACATATTGTTGATCGGAAATAATGTAGAATTATTCTGCAAAGCATAAAGGAGTGTTTGAAAGGAATTTTCCAAAGAAAGACCTCGGTGAAGCTGCTGACATATTGAACATCAAGATCTATAGAGATAGATCAAGACGCTTGATAAGTTTTTTTTTTCAATGAGTACATACCTTGACAAGATTTTGAAGTAGTTCAAAATAGAACAGTCAAAGAAAGAGTTCTTGTCTGTGTTACAAGGTGTGAAATTGAGTAAGACTCAAAACCCGACCACGACAGAAGATAGAAAGAGAATGAAAGTCATTCCCTATGCCTCAGCCATAGGTTCTATAAAGTATGCCATGCTATGTACCAGATCTATTGTATACCCTACACTGATTTTGGCAAGGTAGTACAATAGTGATATAGGAGTAGATCACTGGACAGCGGTCAAAATTATCCTTAGTGGAATAAGGATATGTTTCTCGATTATGCAGGTGACAAAAAGGTTCGTCGTAAAGGGTTACGTCGATGCAAATTTTGACACTAATCCAGATGACTCTAAGTCTCAATCTGAATACATATTGAAAATGGGAGCAATTAGCTAGAGTAGCTCTGTGCAGAGCATTGTTGACATAGAAATTTGCAAAATACATACGGATCTGAATGTGGCAGACCCGTTGACTAAACTTCTCTCACAAGCAAAACATGATCACACCTTAGTACTCTTTGGGTGTTATTCGCATAGCGATGTGAACTAGATTACTGAATGTAGTAAACCCTTTGGGTGTTGGTCACATGAAGATGTGAACTAATCACATAAAGATGTGAACTATTAGTGTTAAATCACATGGTGATGTGAACTAGATTATTGACTCTAGTGCAAGTGGGAGACTGAAGGAAATATGCCCTAGAGGCAATAATAAAGTTATTATTTATTTCCTTATATCATGATAAATGTTTATTATTCATGCTAGAATTGTATTAACCGGAAACATAATATATGTGTGAATACATAGACAAACAGAGTGTCACTAGTATGCCTCTACTTGACTAGCTCGTTAATCAAAGATGGTTATGTTTCCTAACCATGGACAAAGAGTTGTTATTTGATTAACAGGATCACATCATTAGGTGAATGATCTGATTGACATGACCCATTCCATTAGCTTAGCACCCGATCGTTTAGTATGTTGCTATTGCTTTCTTCATGGCTTATACATGTTCCTATGACTATGAGATTATGCAACTCCCGTTTGCCGGAGGAACATTTTATGTGCTACCAAACGTCACAACGTAACTGGGTGATTATAAAGGTGCTCTACAGGTGTCTCCAAATGTACATGTTGGGTTGGCGTATTTCGAGATTAGGATTTGTCACTCCGATTGTCGAAGAGGTATCTCTGGGCCCTCTCGGTAATGCACATCACATAAAGCCTTGCAAGCATTGCAACTAATGAGTTAGTTGTGAGATGATGTATTACGGAACGAGTAAAGAGACTTGTCGGTAACGAGATTGAACTAAGTATTGAGATACCGACGATCGAATCTCGGGCAAGTAACATACCGATGACAAAGGGAACAACGTATGTTGTTATGCGGTCTGACCGATAAAGATCTTCATAGAATATGTAGGAGCCAATATGAGCATCCAGGTTCCGCTATTGGTTATTGACCGGAGACATGTCTCGGTCATGTCTACATTGTTCTCGAACTGTAGGGTCCGCACGCTTAAGGTTTCGATGACAGTTATATTATGAGTTTATGAGTTTTGATGTACCGAAGGAGTTTGGAGTCCCGGATGAGATCGGGGACATGACGAGGAGTCTCGAAATGGTCGAGACGTAAAGATCGACATATTGGACGACTATATTCGGACATCGGAAAGGTTCCGAGTGATTCAGGTATTTTTCGGAGTACCGGAGAGTTACGGGAATTCGCCGAGGAGTATATGGGCCTTATTGGGCCATACGGTAATAGAGAAGAGAGGCCAAAAGGAAGGAGGCCTGCGCCCCCCCCCCTCTGGTCCAAATTGGACAAGGGGCGCAGCCCCCTTTTCCTTTTTCCTCTCCCCCTCTTTCCCCTTCTCCTACTCCAACAAGGAAGGAAGGAGTCCTACTCCCAGTGGGAGTAGGACTCCCCTTGGCACGCCCCCTTCTAGGTCGGCCGCCCCCTCCCCCTTGCTCCTTTATATACGGGGGCAGGGGGGCACCTCTAGACACACAAGTTGATCTTCGTGATTGTTCCTTAGCCGTGTGCGGTGCCCCCCTCCACCATATTCCACCTCGGTCATATTATAGCGGTGCTTAGGCGAAGCCCTGCGACGGTAGAACATCAAGATCGTCACCACGCCGTCGTGCTGACGGAACTCATCCCCGACGCTTTGCTGGATCGGAGCCCGGGGATCGTCATCGAGCTGAACGTGTGCTAGAACTCGGAGGTGCCGTAGTTTCGGTGCTTGATCAGTCAGGCCGTGGAGACGTACGACTACATCAACCAAACGCTTCCGTTGTCGATTTACAAGGGTACGTAGATTACACTCTCCCCTCTCGTTGCTATGCATCACCATGATCTTGCGTGTGCGTAGGAAATTTTTTGAAATTACTACGAAACCCAACACCGCTTTCATAGCAGCCTTTCTATAAACAATGCATAGCTTTTTGTCTATTTTTTGCATTACCCTCTTTTTATATATATGTTTATTAATAACATGCTGCATCCGTACACTGTGGTACGGCAAAGTACGCCAGGGGCTTCTGTACCCATCAATATGGTGTGAGAAGTCCGTCCACTTTCACAAGTGCGGCACCCTGAACTTATAGCACTATATGCATCGGCTCCGAATCATGATTTGGGTCAATAGTTGGGTTTGCCCGGCTCCTATGTTTTGGTGCCTTACGTTCCGCTATATCGGCTAAGGTAGCACTAGGAGAACCACTGTGATTGTGCCCTAGTTGAGCTAGGCCGAGCACCTCAGTGGAGAAAGCTAAAACTGACTGTCATCATGAGGCGAGAGACCGGTCGCTGTTCGAGAGATTTTTCGAGTCCTTAAAGGCTTATGTCGCTTCGAGCGAGGAACCGACTTTGTCCGGCCAAGGCGTGGATAGCGCCCCGAACTCGGTCTTCCGAATACTAGGGGCTTCGCCGAAATTTAATATTATAGAGTTCTATGGCTAAGTGAGAGTGTTCAAGCATTATAGTCTGATTGCCTTGTTCGTTGTGCTGACCGCCTCCCTCGACGGACCCAATCATGGGAAAAAGAGCGCTCAAGTTTATCCCGAACACCCCAACACTAGTGGCATGGGGGCAGAAGCCGACGACTGGCCATCTCTCAATTTTTTGATAAATGGCCGCACAAAAAGTAATATTTTAAATTCAAGCATTGCTTAGCGCATATGAACAAGTTTTCAGCGCACAGGATAACACGAGCGAGTTCATTCAAAAATTACATCCTTGGTACATTCATCCGCCACAAGGCGGGCACCAGCAAGAACATCCTTGTAATAGTTCTCGGGCTTGCGATGCTCCTTCCCTGGCGGCGGCCCGTCCTTCACAAGCTTCTCACCGTCCAGCTTACCCCAATGCACCTTTGCACGGGCAAGGGCCCTATGGGCACCTTCGATGCAGAAGGAGCGCTTGATGACCTCGAGCCTTGGACAAGCCTCCACCAGCCGCCGCACCAGTCCGAAGTAGCTCCCAGGCAGGGCCTCTCTAGGCCACAGCCGAACTATGAAGCCCTTCAGGGCCTGTTCGGCCGCCTTGTGGAGCTCGACCAGCTGCTTTAGCTGGTCGCTCAAGGGCACAGGGTGTCCGGCCTCAGCGTACTGAGACCAGAACACCTTCTCCGTCGAGCTGCCTTCCTCGGCTCGGTAGAATGCGGCGGCATCGGATACGCTGCGGGGAAGATCTGCGAATGCCCCTGGAGAGCTCCGGATTCAGGTAAGTAACAAGTAGTTTACTTTTATATGTCTGCTTTGCATATAGAATGCCTTACCCGCCGCTATCTTTTTCACCGCATCCAATTCCTGGAGGGCCTTCTGGGCTTCAGCCTTGGCAGATTTGGCAGTTTTAAGGGCCGCAGCAAGCTCGGACGCTCGCGTCTTCGAGTCGAGGTCCAAACTCTCATGTTTTTGCATGAGAACCTGAAGCTCTTGCCGCACCTCGCTGACCTGCGCCTCAAATTTCTCCGGCTCGGCGCGCTCCGTGGCCGCTTTCTTCTCGGCCTCGGACAACGCTTGCTTGAGGGTCGCCACCTCAGTTGTGGCCCCTACAATAAGCAGTATACTCCTGTCATTTTTTGCAATTGCGCCTTCCTATAGGCATTTTTTCTATAAGGTATCTCTTACCTTCTTTCTCCTCGAGCTGCCGTTTGGCAAGGCCGAGCTCTTGCTCGGTCCGCTCGAGGCCCTGCTTCAGGGCACCCACCTCCGCAGTCAGTGCGGCGGTGGCCAGCAGCGAAGCCTGCATACGTATATTGTCTCCTTTTTAGTTAGACTCCTGCGATATTTAATAGATCCTCTATTCGGCTTTTCTTTCCAAACGCCAAACAGAGCATCAGGGGCTACTGTCTATACGGTAATATTTTTACATATTTTTACTTACCTCGAAGCCTGTTAGAAGGCTAGCACAAGCTTCAGTTAGTCCGCTTTTGGCGAACCGAACCTTCTGGATCACCGTACTCATGATGGCACGATGCTCCTCGTCGATGGAGGCACCCTTAAGCTCCTCCAGCAGATTGTCCGGCACCTCCGGCTGGACGGAGGACGCCGGCTCAGTAGGCTTGCTCCTCTTGGCAGGAGTTCGCCTACCGCGGTCTGGAACCGTTGATGATTCCGGCATAGTGTCCGGCTTAAAGCCGGACTTGGAGCCCAGGGGGGTCTTGTCCCCTTCACTCCTGGAGTCCGGGAGGTCGCCTCGCGGCTCCTCCTGGACCACCTCCTCTTGCCCCAGAGCTTGTCGCGACGCCACTTCGGCGTCATCCGTAGCATAGGGGGAAGCAGTAGGCGGAACTGAATTCACGTCCGATGAATCCAGGGAGCCACTCGACGACTCGTCGAGCCTGTCCTTGGGCGGACTGCATGATTATATCCGACATTAGGGAAAGCTGTGCAACAAAAGGAATATCACGAGTTACTCTGGTATCCGAACACTTACGATCTCGCCGGACGCTTGGCCCTGTCCGGCCACTCCTCTTCGTCCTCGTCGGCGTCGGGGACGTAGTCCGACGGAGGGGTTTTCCTCTTCTTGGACCCCTCGGCTTCCCCTATTGGGGAGGCCTTCCTCTTCTCTCCTCCCCCTGCTGGAGGGAGAGAGGTTTCTTCTTCCTCCTCCTCGTTTTCATGGGAGGAGTGCGTCTCGGACTCGTCGGACGACGAGTCCGACACCACCATATGCCGGGAACTCTTTCGAGTCCCCGTGGCCTTCTTCTTCTTGGCCTTCTTCTCCGGCACCACATAAGGTGTCGGAACCAGCAGCTTCTCTAGGAGAGCAGGGGCTGGGTCTTCGGACAAGGGAGCCGGACAGTTAATCTGTCCGGACTTCTCCCGCTAATCCTGTCAAAGGTGAGGGAGTTTAGATCCCGCATAGAGTCAAACTATGAAAAAACTTAACATCCTGTAAAAGATGGAAATATCTTACCTCGCCAGCAGGACGCTGCGAGCTGAATCCGCGGTCTTCGGAGGCGGATGTGGAAGCCTCGGCGCCTTTGGTTAGCCCCCTCCAGACATCTTCGTACGTCGTGTCGAAGAGCCTGCTCAGAGTTCGATGCTGCGCCGGGTTGAACTCCCACAAATTGAAGTCCCGTTCTTGACACGGAAGGATCCGGCGGATGATCATGACCTAGATTACGTTGACAAGCTTGACCTGCTTGTTCACCAGGGACTGGATGCATTTTTGCAGTCCGGTCAACTCTTCTTCGTCGCCCCACGACAAGCTCGTCTCCTTCCAGGACGTGAGCCGCGTAGGGGGTCCGGATCGGAATTCGGGGGCTGCGATCCACTTCGGATCGCGTGGCTCGGTGATGTAAAACCACCCTGACTGCCACCCCTTCAAGGTCTCCACAAAGGAGCCCTCGAGCCATAGGACGTTGGCAATTTTGCCCGCCATGGTACCTCCGCACTCCGCCTGGTTGCCGCGCACCACCTTTGGCTTGACGTTGAAGGTCTTGAGCCAGAGGCCGAAATGGAGGCGAATGTAGAGGAAAGCCCCGCACACGACGATAAACGCCGAGATATTGAGGATGAAGTTCGGGGCCAGATCGTGGAAATCTAGGCCATAGTAGAACATGAGCCCGCGGACAAATGGGTGGAGAGGAAAACCCAGTCCGCGGAGGAAGTGGGGAAGAAATACTACCCTCTCATGGGGCCTTGGGGTGGGAAGAAGCTGCCCCTCCTCAGGAAGCCGGTGCGCGATGTCTTTGGACAAGTATCCGGCCTTCCTTAACCTTTTGACATGGCCCTCCGTGACGGAGGAGACCATCCACTTACCTCCCGCTCCGGACATTGTTGGAGAGGGTTGAGGTAGGAAGTGCGGGCTTGGGCGCTGGAGCTCGGGTGCACAGAAGATGGATAGGCAAAGGAGGAAGAAGGCGTAGGTAAAAAGGTGGATCCTTATCCCCTTATATGGGCGGATGCGACTATGCGTCCCCACCAGCCTAGTAAAACTCGCTTGCCTCCCAAGCGCCGTGATAAGTGGCGCGGTTGGGTTACCCACGTCCGTATTAACGAGAATCCCGTAAACAAAGGGGACACGATCTCTGCTTTGACAAGACGTGCCAAGGAAACCGCCTCGCAAAACACGCTGAGGTGGAGAAGTGAAAACGATTCGAATAAAGGCTTGGCCATAGTGTGATGTCACGCTGCGGAATACGTCAGCAGATTAGATTTGTGTTAATATTATTCTCTCTATGGCAATACGTGGAAGCTTATTTTGCAGAGCCGGACACTACTCTTGGTGTTTACAAACTTTTATGAAGAATTTGGAGGAGGAACCTGCCTTGCAATGCCGAAGACAATCTGCGCGTCGGGCTCGTCGTCATTGAAGCCTGGTTCAGGGGCTACTGAGGGAGTCCTAGATTAGGGGGTGTTCGGGTAGCCGGACTATACCTTCAGCCGAACTCCAGGACTATGAAGATACAAGATTGAAGACTCCTTCCCGTGTCCGGATGGGACTTTCCTTGGCATGGAAGGCAAGCTTGGTGATGCGGATATTCAAGATCTCCTACCATTGTAATCGACTTTGTGTAACCCTAACCCTCTCTGGTGTCTATATAAACCGGAGGGTTTTAGTCCGTAGGACAACTTCATCATACAACAATCATACCATAGGCTAGCTTTTAGGGTTTAGCCTCCTTGATCTCGTGGTAGATCTACTCTTGTACTACCCATATCATTAATATTAATCAAGCAGGACGTAGGGTTTTACCTCCATCAAGAGGGCCCGAACCTAGGTAAAACATTGTGTCCCTTGTCTCCTGTTACCATCCGGCCTAGACGCACAGTTCGGGACCCCCTACCCGAGATCCGCCGGTTTTGACACCGATAGTGCCTATCCTGTTTCTATGGGGAGGCAAACAGGAGCCTTCGTTACAATACATGGGAGACTATGATCAGGCTAAGGGGAGAGAGCACTCTCCCGTGGATTTGTATGGGCGACTTCAATGAAATATTACGACCGGAAGAACAATGGGGACCAAATGAACGCGATAGTTCTGAGATGGCGGGATTTCGAGAAGCGGTTGATCTATGTGGCCTAGCTGATATTGGGTATAAAGGACCCGACTGGACTTTTGAGAAGAGAATTGCGAGCGGTGATTTCTGTAGGGTGCGGCTGGACCGTGCCCTTGCGACCCCGTCGTGGTCGGCCATGTTCCCCTTTGCTTCATTGGAACATTTAACAGTGGCGAAGTCAGACCATTGCCCTATACTACTGTCCAATGATATTGAGCATAATGCAGTCTGATATAATCTGAGGAAGCCGTTCAGATACGAGGTTGCCTGGGAGATGGATAGGAGGTTTGGGAAGGCGCTTGAGGATATATGGAGGTCAGAAGGGCCGGCAATGTCGGTCTCAGTGATGGCTGGTAAATTGTCAGTGATGGCCAATGCAGTGCGAAGATGGGGCAGAAACACGTTCTACTCTGTCAGGCAAGAGCTAAGGTTGTTGCGGCTGAAACTTTCTGTTCTTCGGGCCGATCCATCTCGGGTTGGTCCCGGCCAAGAAGAGAAACAAGTGCATGACAGAATAATTGAGATGTCAATAAGGGAGGAAATTATGATGCGTCAACGATCCAGGATTCAATGGCTGACAGAGGGAGATAGTAATACACAGTTTTTTCAGAAAAAAGCAAGTGCGAGGAGGGAAAATAACAAAATTATACAGCTTCAGAAGGAGGATGGCTCGCTGACTAGTGATCCGGAAGAGATGGCGCAGATGGCCAGCAGCTTTTATTCGAACCTTTATGCATCTGAGGGCACCATTGGGATGGAAGAGGTCCTCTCCCACATACCTACAAGGGTTGATGGAGCAATGGATGCGGCCTTGAACAAAGCATATAGCAATGAGGAGGTGAAGAATGCTTTGTTTCAAATGTTTCCCACCAAAGCCCCGGGGCCTGACGGTTTCCCAACACATTTTTTCCAGCGTCATTGGGAGCTTTGTGGTCATGAGGTAACTAGTATGATCATTCGAGTGCTGAATGGAGAGGACTCACCGGAAGATATCAATAGTACGTTCATTGTGATGATTCCCAAGATAACAAGTCCAAAACTTTTAGGACAGTTCCGGCCGATAAGTCTTTGTAATGTGATCTTCAAGATTGCTTCAAAGGCCTTAGCAAATAGGCTGAAACTAATTCTTCCTGAGGTCATCTCCGAGGAGCAATCGGCCTTCGTTCCAGGTCGTCTCATCACCGATAACTTTATAACTGCCTATGAGTGTTTACACTATATGAAAAACAAGGAGAGTTAAGGGAAACAGATTTTGTGCTTTGAAGCTGGACATGATGAAAGCGTATGATCGATTGGAATGGTCATACCTTAGGGTTGTGATGCTCAAACTTGGCATAAGCCCTCGCTTCACGGAAACAGTAATGAGGTGCGTCACTTCAATATCTTTCTCAGTATTGTTTAATGGCGGAGTTTTAGACTCTTTCAGGCCTTCCCGTGGGGTGAGACAAGGAGACCCGATTAGCCCTTACCTTTTCCTGTTGGCGGCCGAGGGATTATCTTGCTTGCTTAAAGGGGCGGAGGGAGTTAGAGGCATCAAAGTTGCCCCGTCAGGCCCGGAGGTGAATCACCTACTGTTCGCTGACGACAGTCTTCTGTTTTTTGAGGCAAACAGCACGGCAGCAAACCGAGTTAATGAGTTGCTGCACATATATTGCAACGCATCGGGCCAAAGAATCAACACGGATAAATCCTCAATCTATTTCAGTAAAGGGGTGTCGGAAACTACCCGGGGGGAGGTGAAGAATGTTCTCAATGTTCATAATGAGTCTCTGTCAGAAAAGTACCTTGGCTTGCCTTCGGACGTTGGAAGATCAAAAGAGGGGTGCTTCAAATACCTGAAAGATAGGGTGTGGAAGCATGTCCAGGGGTGGATGGAGAAGTGCTTGTCGGTAGGAGGCAAAGAGGTTTTGATCAAGTCGGTAGCCCAAGCCATCCCGACTTATTCCATGTCATGCTTTAAACTACCTCGTGGGCTTTGTGAACACATCAACGGTCTTTTGAGGAAATTTTGGTGGGGTAGTAAGAGGGGGGAGAGGAAGACGGCTTGGGTCTCATGGAGGACGATGTCAACACTTAAGTATATGGGTGACATGGGTTTTCGGGACATAGAACTTTTTAACTTGGCACTTCTCGCAAGGCAAGTCTGGAGATTAATGCAAGAGCCAAATTCTCTAAGTGCTTGTATTATCAAAGCAAGGTATCACCCGGATAGTGACATATTAGCAGCAAGCATTGGTTCGAACCCGTCGCAAGTATGGAGAGCCTTGTTGGAAGGAAGAGATGTGCTCAATTTGGGCTTGATAAAGCGGATTGGCACGGGGCAGGAGACGTGGATCTGGCATGATAATTGGCTACTAAGGGATTTTAAGCTTCGGCCACTCTGAGCTATATCACAAAACCCGCCACAGATGGTGTCCGAATTGATCGACAGTGCGTCGAAGACATGGAATGTTCAGAAGTTGTATGATCATTTTGTCGGTCCTGATGTTGATGTCATCAAAAACATTCCGCTAAGCTCTCGTGTATAGGACGATTACTGGTCCTGGCATTACGACAAACGAGGGGTGTTTTCCGTCCGGTCGGCATACAGGATGATTACTGGCATACGGGAGCAGCGGGAGGCGTGGTTGGAGCAGCGAACAGGACATTCCAATCCAGAGGCAGACAAGAAATCATGGTCGTATTTGTGGAAGGTTAAAGTTCCAGCCAAGGTGCGAGTGTTTACATGGCGATTGGCACATACATCGCTACCGACTGGAACGACGAGGCATGAACGGAAGATGGCGGATACAAACGTGTGCTCAATCTGTAATTCAGCCGAAGATACATGGAGGCATTCACTTTTTGAGTGTCGGATGGCGAGGTGTGTCTGGGCCTTGGTAGATGAGGACACCCTGGAGCATGTGATATCAACCCGGATACAAGACGCGTGACTATGGCTTTTTCGTTTGTTTGAGGCTTTGAATCAACAGGAACTAGCTCGGGTGTTGGTAACCATGTGGGCTATATGGTGGGCACGAAGATGAGCGATTCACGATGGGGAATTTTAGAGCCCTTTGAGCACAATGAGCTTTATAAACCGCTATCTTGAGGATCTGAATATAGCCTCTGCCCGCGGGAGGAACGCAGCTACGACCATAGAGCGCACCAAGAGGACAAGCAGATGGCTAAAAACGGCCACTGGTAACGCGAAGATGAATGTAGATGGTGGGGTCTCTAGGAATGGAGCACGAGGAGCAGCGGCTGTTATATGCAGAGATGAAACAGGAGCTTTTTTGGGAGCGTCTGCAATTGTTTTCGATGGCCTAGTGGATCCACCAAGTCTGGAAGCACAAGCATGCAATGAAGCTTTAGCGCTAGCCAAAGATCTGAATTTGCGGAGAGTTCAGGTGGCCTCGGACTGCCTAGAGGTTTTGAACAACATCAACTAGGGGGGAGCGCCTGTGTATGGTCCGGTCTTGCACGAGATAAAGGATCGGGTGAATGATCTTGAGTTTGTTAAGTTTTCTTTCGAATTTTGTGAGTCGAACTATGAAGCTCATGCTTTGGTTAAGGCTGCTACTTCTCTGGCAGTCGGGCGCCACTTGTGGTTAGGGATTACACCCAATATCGTTTGTATTCCGCACTATGTTATTAATGAATAAAATCCCTTTTGCCCCTAAAAAAAGAGTGCAGAGTGCGCGCGGCGTCCCTCTCTCCCACTTCCACCGCGCAGAGCGGCGGCGCTACCAACAAATGACGATGCAATCGGGCGGCCCTGGTGTCAAGAGGGTGCAACTAACGGCGCCGCAGATCCACGAAGAGGCGACATCCGGAGCGGAGGAAGAGGACGATGAAGAGTCGCTGGACCGCATTAGCCGCCTTACATTCTTGGTGAGATCATCTCGCTCCTCCCAACCAAGGAGGGTGCACGCACCCAAACCCTCGCATCTCGGTGGCGTCATCTATGGCGCACTGCCCCTCTCAATCTCGACTGTCGTGATCTTCCTGCCGATGATAATGGCAATCTCCTCGGAGCCTTTCTCTCTGCCCATACGGGCCCGGTTCACCGCCTCTGCCTCCCGTCCCGCCACCTCCGGGACCGAGCCGCTGCCGTGGATGTCTGGCTTCGATCGCCCACCCTTGACAGTCTCCAGGTGCTCGAGTTCTACCTAGATACACCAATAAGATATGGAAGCTTTATGCATTCGCCACCCGCCTCCATCTTCCGGTTCTCGGCCACTCTCCGCACCACCACCATCGCCCAGTGCCATATCCCTGACAATGCCGTCGAAACGCTTCGATTTCCCCAGCTCCAGAAACTTGAACTTGTGGAGGTCAAAATCTCAGAGGGCTCGCTGGCCAGCCTTATCACCTCCGGCTGCCCTGCACTGGAAAGCTTGCTGCTTGACACTTGTGGAAGTTTCCATATCTGTGGTCTCAGGATCAACTCCCCTACCCTTAAAATTATAGGTGTTTTTTCCAGGTTTGTAGAGCTCATCATTGAGGATGCCCCTTCACTTGAAAGGCTGCTTAATCTTATACTTCATATGAAAATGCGACTGACAGTAATCTCGGCACTTAAACTAGAGACTTTGGGTTACATTTCTGAATACGCAGACTCCAAAATGACCTTTGGCTCCACATCTATTCAGGTAGGTTTGTGCTCTGCATTGCCTTTTCAAGGTTTTTAAGCTACATTTTTGGTGAGTAGAGAAGCTACATATCACCTTGTACTTATTAATGTCCTAATGTCGCCTTCCATGCTTGATATAGGATCTGCGCATTGATAGTCTGGCAGCTGTGGTGTGTACTGTCAAGACCTTAGCTATCCATTCAAATTTTAATCTCCATATGGTTATTGACTTGATGAGATGCTTTCCATGCTTGGAAAATTTGTATATGAAGGTGATGCTTTTAATCTCCATATATGTGTTGGTGTCCGGTTTCTCTTTTGATCTACTTGTAGTTCTGAAGTGGTTGATGTTTCCTGCCTGTTCAGATTCGGAAATCTACAACAGGAGTAGCAAACTCGTGGCGTCGTAAACACCAAAATTTTCTCACTTCTCATGATATTCGTTTGAAGACGATATTTCTGGGATATTATCAAAGCATCCGGGCACATGTCGACTTCGTCACATTCTTTGTACTGAATGCAAAAGTGCTAGAGTCCATCAGACTCGAGGTTGGTTCCAGGGATTTCAATGAGAGGTATTTCGCAGAACAACATAGTGTGCTTCAGATGGAGAAGAGGGCTTCTAGAGGTGCTCGACTTTGCTTCAAAACACCTTGTGACCATGATGCTCCACATCTCATGCATGTCGGTGATTTAGATTCAGCCGATCCCTTCGCATGTGGATGTTGATTGTTGAGATGCATGTTTGGCTGGCCACCTGCGGAGTTATCCTTGACCTATCTCATTTTGTGTTCTGTCCAAACTCGATTAGTTTTCGTTTTTGTAGTGTTTCTAAAATTGTCCTATTCTAAGACGCTGTGATATTTAAACAAGCCATTTGTGGAGCAATTGCACTGAAAAGATTCCGGACTAAACAACAATGGCTTGTGTGTGTCCAGAGATAACTTCTGGAGGTGTTTATTTTTAGGGTTTTTATCATTTATGCCGTCAGTTGTGTCCCACTACTCAGTTTTGCCACTAGGAACTTCAACTGCTCAAAAATGCCATCGCTTCGTTAGAAACATGCTCAAAAATGCCACTAGACACCATTATTGTGATCTCAAATCTCTTTTGCCATGTTATAATGACATAAATACCTACGAATCAACATGCGAGCTCTTTCTCTATCTCACTACAATAAAGTGTGGGGCCCACTTGTTCCCAACAACGTTCTTTTTCCCCTGTAAAATTATTCGCTTGGTTACTCCTGGCAAGTGGGGCCACACTTATCATTGTGAGATAGAGAGAACTGGCATGTGGGCCTAGACTTACTTTTGTCATATAACATGGTCAATGTGTTTGACGTGAAAATAACAATGTCTAATGACATTTTGAGCAAACATCTACCAGAATTATGGCATTTTTGAGATATCTAAGGGCATTTTTGAGTAAGCATCTCATGAATCGATGGCATTTTTGAGTAGCTGTAATTTCTAATGGCAAAACTGAGTAGTGGGACACAACTAGTGGCATGAATGATAAATACCCTTTTTTTTATTTCCCACTGGAACTTCACTCAAATCATTTCATTTTTAGTGCGGCTTGTATAATACCGTATGCTTCTGTGGAGAAGGATCGAGCTTCTATGAATATTACTGAACTGATCGAGATTGTATTCTGGTACTGACCGTCAAAGTGGCATAAGGGGGAAATGTTGACCTAGTTAAAATGGTTATATGTTGGTTCGTTTCTGGTAATACAACTGTGTGCAATGGGACGTGCTATTGCGCATCGATCCTCTTGGTAGAAAACTTGTAAACCAGAACTCTGGATTTCTGGGGCTGTATCTTTTTCTTTTCTTTCTGTCGATGAATTTCCTTGGCTGTAGTTTCATCGTGTCAAATTTATGTTGTTCTTTTAGGATTCAGACTCCCTGTTTCCGTGAGAAATGTCATGTTTGTGGCAGTTCAGAATGACGCGAGATCTTTCTGCATGAGTTGTTACATGATGTTGCCAAGGTTTGAGCTGAGCTAGTGAACTATTAGTACATGGCAATGGCATCACAGAATCAGACATAGTTCGAATGTCCATATGAACATGTGTAACAAAAATTAAGAATTCTTTGAAATATGATTTTTTTTTCCGGATCCGACTATTTAAGCCAGACAATGAGGGAAACCCTAGACGCCTCATTTCCCTACCCCCTTACGTCTGCGCCGCCACCACTCCCCCCGTTCGCTTCCCATTCTGCCCCCACCTCGGCGTCGCCATGGTCTGGGAGAAAATAACCTGCTACAAGATGCTCACGGAAGAGTGCCCTGTGAAGATCACCGTCGAGATGTGCCTCCAAAAGGCGTCGCGCTGCCGAGGAGGCATGCCTCGCCGCTCAAATTGCGACAGAGCATGCAGATGTACCGAAGGAGGAGGAGGAGGCGAAGGAGGCATCGGTCATGGAGGTTGAGCCTGGCGGCTTTCGCATGGAGGCGGCGGCACAGTTCGACTCAACCCAATCCGAGCAAGAGGTCACGACAAGCCACCGCCTTATCGACCTCACCGACATGAAGCGGGAGCAGCTCTTCGCGGACGTCAATGCCGAAGAAGAGGAGTCAGTGGTTCGCTCCACAGCCAATGACCATGAGGCCGACCCGTCCGGCTAAGAACTCATCAACATCTCAGATGACGACAATAGATTAGGGTACTTTGCTTGTTTTTATTAGCTTTTGTTTCATTGGTTCATGTACTGTACTATGTATGATGAAACGAATGTTGCAAGGTTCGTATGAATTTGAGGGTTTGCAAATAGGGGCGGGCCTGCACTGTTCGCCGGAAAACCCTATATGACACATTCTGCATCACATTGTCGAGCTTCCGCACAGGAGTTGGCAATCGAGTGGTGAGCTCGGCCGACCAGTTAAGGCGTTCCAGCGTTCCTGGTGTTGGGAACCTTCTAGGAGGTTTGTGAACCATTTTTATCGGTATTTAGCTTTCCCCTTTTTCTTTTTTTATGTATTTTTGTTTCTTTTTAATGTTTTTTTTATTTTTTAAAGAATGTTTTGGAATTCATATACTTGTTCAAAATTTAAGAAAATCTTTGCATTTTTTAAGAAGTTGTTCATATAATTAAAAAAATGTTCACATTTTTGCAAAAGACCAACCTTTTCATTTTTTTTGAATTTCAGAATCTGTTCTTGATTTCAATTTATTCGTAAATTGAAAAATTGTATGCATTATTGAAAATTGTCCGGGATTTTTTTAAAGTTGATGTTTACTTAAAATTTCTTAGAATTTTTTATAAACTTTTACTGTTTACAAATTTGTATTTCAAAAAATAATTATATGTTGAATTTCAGAAAAGTTCTCATATTCAAATTTCGTTCAAAAAATATATTTTTTGGGGTTTTCCCTTTTTTTGTTCAAAATAAAAGTCGGTTTGCTACATTGGCCAAACGCTACTGTGACCCAGTTATTTCAAAAAATGTTGCAGATCCGGCGCTGTTGTTTGTTCTTTAGAGTTTCAGGCTACCTATTAGAGAAACAACACTGGTTAGCGCAATTGGCTAGCGCTCTGTATTTAACAGCGGAAGGGCTGGCGGTGTTCCATTCCTAGCGAGCGCGCTTCTCTTTTCGAGGGATTTTCACTTCGTGCGAACCGTGTTGCTACAGCGTCATATAGCAGCTTCCCTGTTTGCGGACGTTTAGCTAGTCAAATTTGCATGATCCGGTATAAGGATGACAATTTTACCCATGGGTACGGGTACCCGCGGGTACCGTACCTGCATGGGTAGGGTATGGGCGCAACTTTATACCCGCGGGTAGTACCTATACCCTACTCGTTAAGTCATGGGTAGGGAACGGGTATAGCCTTTTACCCATGGATATACTCATACCCTACTCATTTTATACTGACATGTGAGTCTTATCCGTGATTCACAATCACAAGTGTACATATGTTAAAGTTGTGTTGTGAGCTTATGAATCTATGTTAAAGTTGTTATCAATTGTCAATTTGAATTGAGATAATTTTCATCTACTCAGCTATTTGTTATTGAGTTGAGATTAATGTTTTTTTGTCAAATGTGCTATATGAATGTAAAATTGTGAATAGATTCTGTATTATTTGAACTGCCCGTTGGGTACCCAATGGGTATGGGTACCTATCGGGTATAGGTACGGGTAAAGTATCATACCCATGGGTATGGGTATGGGTAGAATTTTATACCCATTGACTACACGGGTATGTGTATGGTATTGCTCTACCCGCCCCATACCCTACCCATTGCCATCCTTAATCCGGTAGTATTTTTTTTTTGAGCTATTAATGGCCCGTTTAAATGGACTGCTAAAGGCTAGCAGAGAGCTCGGCCCGGCCCGCCGTGTGGCCCGGTTGGAATGGAGCACTACGCCAAAAGTTGAAGTCGGATTTCTCAAATCTCAAAAAGAAAAAAAGGAAGCCGGAGACTTCGCAGCAAAAAGGGCACAGTCTCCCCTCTGCAGGCTGCAGCCACCACGCACACCGGCGGCGCTGGCCGGAGATGGAGCCGACCGGCCGGAGTACCAAGAGGATGAGACCCGCGCCACCCGACATCCACCAATCGACGCCAGGTCCAGCGGAGACGACCGATCTGGAAGCCACGACCGCGGGGAGAACCCAACACCCGCCGCCGGGAGCTGGGAGAGATGGCGGCGAGGGGTCGCCGGACCGCATCAGCGATCTTCCCGACGCGGTCCTCGGCGAGATAATCTTCCTCCTCCCCACCAAGGACGGCGCCCGCACTCAAGCCCTCGCGTCCCGGTGGCGCCACCTCTGGCGCGCCTCCCCTCTCAACCTCGACTGCCGGGGCCTCTCCGGCAACTTCCCCGGCGCCATACTCTCCGCCCACGGGGGCCCCGTCCACCGCCTCTGCCTCCCGTCGCTCCTCCTCCAGTACAGAGCCGATGTGGCAGGCACCTGGCTCCGCTCCCCCTCCCTGGACAAGCTCCAGGAGCTCGAGTTCTACCTAGAGCTGCCAATAACATACAGATTTTCGTTCTCAAGGTTACAGCTGCTGCAACCACCGCCGGCGTCCATCTTCAGGTTCTCGTCCACTCTCCGCGTTGCCACCATCAGTCAGTGCCATCTCCCGGACAATACTGTGGAGACGCTTCAGTTTCCCCTGCTCAAGAAGCTTGCGCTCGTGGAGGTCAAAATCTCGGAGGGCTTGCTGCAGAGCATCATCACCTCCGGCTGCCCTGCCCTGGAAAGCTTGTTGCTCAGGACTAGTTTTGACATCCGTGGTCTCAGGATCAACTCCCCTATCCTTAAAAGTATAGGCGTTCATTCTAGGTTTGTAGAACTCATCATTCAGGATGCTCCTTCACTTGAAAGATTGCTCTGTCTGAGAATGGATATGAGAATGCGAGTGTCAGTAATCTCCGCACCTAGACTGGCGACCTTGGGTTACATTTCTCAGGATTCACCGGACTCCAAAATCATGTTTGGCTCCACAGTTATTCAGGTAGCTATGTCATGTCCTTTATACCTCTTGTTACATTTTTTATGCCGAAATCTTACATGTCATCTGTACTTACTTATCTCTTAATATTGTGTTTCATGCATGATGAAGAGATTGTGCGTTGTTAGCCTGACAATGGTGGTGCGTACTGTCAAGATCTTGGCTGTCCATATGAATTTTAATCTGGATATGGTTATTGAGTTGATGAAATGCTTCGTATGCCTGGAGAAGTTGTATATGAAGGTAATGGTTTGCATTCATACTCTATAAAGTGGTAGTGTTTGCTGTCTGGACGCTCTTTTGATCTACTTGGAGTTCTGAAGTTTGTGATTTCTCCTGTCTATTCAGATTCAGACAGATTCACCAGCAGGAACAAATTTCTGGCGTCATAAACACCGGAATTTTATCACATCTCAGGACATTCGTTTGAAGACCTTAGTGCTAGGGCATTACCGAGGCATCCAGGCACAAGTTAACTTTGTCACATTCTTCATACTGAATGCGAAACTGCTAGAGTCCATCCGACTTGAGGTTGATTCCAGGGATTACAATGACGGATTTTTCGCAGAACAATGTAGGATGCTTCAGATGGAGAAAAGGGTTTCTAGAGGTGCTCAGCTCTGTGTTACAACAGGTTCTCACAATGATGTTTCGAGCACCGTTGACCTCAGTGATTTGGATTTGGTTGATCCATTCACATGTAGATGTTGAGAGTGGGCCTGGCTCCTGGTTGAGTTATTCTTGCGTATCTCATTCTGTGGTTTTGCCCAAGCTTGGTTAGTTTTCTTGTACCTGTAGTCTTTCTAACCTCAGTGATTTGGTTGATCCATCCCTTAACTTTATGTTATTTAAATACTAAAAGAAAACAGGACCAAACGACGATGGCCAGAGTCAGCTATATCATGAAGATATCATCTGCGGGTGCCCATTTTGATTGTTCACTGGTACACCTCCCAAACTGTTTCATTTGCAGTGAAGATTGTACAGTGTCTTCTCAGTGTCTATTGCGAGCTTGCTTCGAGTTGCATTCTTATATGCAAGAAGAAGACTCTGAAAGTATCTATCTGAGTTTGCATAAAGGAAAATTTCTGTTGTTCTTTCCACTGTCCAACTTTGGGTGTTTTGAACCATGTTGTTTGATTGACAAGGTAAATTTTATGAAGGCATGTGCAATGTTGAAAACCTTGGTTTGGTAATTGCGGAGTTGGTTATTCTTACCTATCTCATTTCTCATGTTTGTACTGTTTCACAGCAGATTGTCACCATGATGTTTCGAGTATCATTGATCTCGGTGATTTGGATTTTTGTGATCCCTTCACATGTATATAGATGATGAAAGTCGGCCTGGCCCCTGGTGGAGTTATTCTTGCATATCTCACTCTGTTTTGGTCCAAACTTAGCTAGTCTTTCTAACCTTGTGTTGTCCCTGAACTTTGTGTTATTTAAACACTAAAAGAAATCAGGACCAAACAACAATGGCTGGAGTCAGCTATATTTTCTTTCTTTTTTTTCGAAACGGAGATCAGCTATATTTTCTGGGGGTGCTCATTTTGATTGTCCACTGGAACACTGCTCAAATTATTCCATTCACAGTGAATATTGTACAGTGTCTTCTCAATGTCATCGGGAAGCACCGAGGTGTCACTGAATATTGTATCCATCTGAGTTTTGCATAGAGGAAAACTTCTCTTGCTCTTTCCATCATCTGGGTTCGCTGCTAAAGCTGGGAGTGTTGTGGTAATTAATTATCAATCGCTCACAACTTCAGATTCGATAACTAGGGTGTGTGGAACCATGTTTTTTAACTGGGTTTTGTAATCGTGGAGATGGTTATTCTCGTTTCGTGTTTTGCCCAAAGTAACTTTATTAGGTCTCGTGTCTGTACTGTTGCTAAGTTTGTACTATCACAACACAACAGTGTGATGGTTAAAAACTAGCTACTTGTGAAGCCATCAGCCATGCCTGGTGATGTCAGTTATATTCAGACTGCGGGGCTCATTTTGATTTTCCGGCTGAGCATCGTGCAAGTTACTTTAGCAGCTAAACTCCATGGTTTCATCTTCTCATTTCCAGTTCTGACTGCAGAAAGTTTACACAAGGAAAACTAGTTTTTCCTCTTCTTCTTTTTTCTGAATAGAGATAGAGACATGCTACGTAGACGGTTGGAAATATTCAGGCATATAACTACTCAAGCTAAATACACTGACTAAACCTGCACCCAACTCAGCCGACACATGCGTGGCTGGCTTGTGTACATTGAAAACACTCGGCTCAGTAAAAATGAGCACGTAGCTAGCTTGAACACCAACATTGATCTTCAGTTCTTCACGGCGTTTTCTGGTGGGCATTCCCGGTGTTTTGGTGGAGCAGGCTCGGCAGCATTTATTTTCGGATTCAGGGGCTCCTTCCACTCACCACAGTGTCTCCGGATGGTAAATCAAAACTGAAAGTAACTTTTTTTTAGGGGTAAAGAACTGAAAGTAACTACGGAGACACACGTCGTTCCAAATGGGGCCTAACGTGTCGCGACACATGGGCCGTGAAAACTGGCAAGGAAAACGGGTGGACTGATAAAATGTCGGCAAAGAGCTCAGCCCGGCCCGTCGCGTGGTAGCAGATGAAGTCCCGGCCCTGCACTACAAAAAGTAAAGTTGAAGCCGGAAACTACGCAGCGAACGGCACGTCCCTCCCTCCCTCCGCGGCGGCGCGCTGACCACGGAGCCGGCCGCCGGAAAAAGGCCAAGTACCACCGTTCGAAGCTGTGGAAGACCAACAAGTATTGCTGACCGCATCAGTGATCTCCCTGACGCAATCCTCGGTGAGATCATCTCCCTCCTTCCCACCAAGGACGGCGCCCGCACACAAACGCTCGCGTCTCAATGGCGCCATCTATAGCGCACCGCCCCTCTTAACCTCGACTTATGTGGCCTCCCCACCAATCACAATGGTGTCCTCCCCGGCACCATCCTCGCCGCCCACGAGGGACTAGTTCACCGTCTCTGTCTCCCAGCGCGCTACCTCTCGGACCAAGCCGCTGCCATGAAAGCCTGGATCCAA
The DNA here is from genome assembly GCF_018294505.1 of Triticum aestivum. NCBI lineage: Eukaryota > Viridiplantae > Streptophyta > Magnoliopsida > Poales > Poaceae > Triticum > Triticum aestivum. The sequence continues at coordinate 521,588,928 of NC_057794.1, forward strand.
TCCCCTGCCCTGGATAAGCTCCAGGAGCTCGACTTCTACCTACTAGAGCTACCAGTAACATCGATAGCTCTGCAACCGCCACCGGCGTCCATCTTCCGCTTCTCATCCACTCTTCGTGTCGCCACCTTCAGCCGCTGCCATCTCAAAGACCGCACGGTCCAAACGCTCCTATTTCCCCAGCTCAAGAAACTTGCGCTTGTGGCGCTCGTAATCTCTCAGGCCTCGCTGTGCCGCATTATCAACATCTGCTGCCCTCACCTTGAGTGCTTGCTGCTCAGAACCCGTTTTGACGTCTATGGTGTCAGGATCAACACCCCTACCCTTAAATGTATAGGCGTTCGTGCAATCTTTGTACAACTCACCATTGAAGATGCCCCTTCACTGGAAAGGGTGCTCTTCTTGAAAAAAATGAATCGACATATGAGAATGCGTGTGTCAGTAGTCTCTGCGCCCAAACTAGAGACCTTGGGTTATATTTCTCATGATTCATGGGAGTCCAGAATTATGTTTGGCTCCACATGTATTGAGGTAGCTATGTCCTTTGTACTCCTTGCTATTATTTGTATGTATGTGCATAAATAAAGGTTGCGTGTCATTTTTACTTATCATTGTCATAATATTGTGTTCCATGCTTGATGAAGGAATTGCGCATTGTTAGCCTGACAACAGTGGTGCGGACTATCAAGATCTTAGCTATCGATATACATATCGATTTTAATTTGGATATGGTTATTGACTTGTTGAGATGCTTTCCATGCTTGGAGAAGTTGTACATAAAGGTGATGGTATGCATTCATAGTCTAGTAGTGTGTCAGTGTTCGCTTTCCAGTTGTTCTTGTGATATTCGTGGAGTTCTGAAGTGGTTTATTTTCCCTGTCTATTCAGATTCAGACAAATTTATCAGCAGGAAAAAAATTGTGGCACTCTAAACACAAGAATTTCCTCAAGTCATATGACATCCTTTGAAGACGAAAGTGCTGGGATATTATCAAGGCATCCAGGCACAAGTTAACTTTGTCACATTCTTTGTACTGAATGCGAGATTTCTAGAGTCCATCCGACTTGAGGTTGATTCACAGATTACACTCGGGTATTTGTCTTAAAACAACATAGGAAGCTTCAGATGGAGAAGAGGGTTTCCAAAGGTGCTCGGCTTTGTTTTACAACAGACAGTCACTATGATGTTTCGACTATCGTTGATCTCAGTGATTTGGAATTGGCGGATCCCTTTGCGTCTGAGTGAATTGCGGAAAACCATCACATTACGGCGAAGGTTTGCAGAAAAGACTCTTCTACGAAATTGTTGCAGAAAACACTCATTCTCGACCTAATTTTTTGCAGAAAGCACTGATCCGTCTGTTTGGGAGTTTTAACCTCGTTTATGACAAGTGGGGCCCAGCTTTGGTGATGTGGCGTAACTGTTGGTCCCAGACGGCATTAGACATGGTGTGATGTGAATTTACCAAATAGTCCCTGGTATTTTTGCAGAGGCACCCTTCTATCAGAAAACTAAAATGCAATCAGGCCCTTGTCATGCCAAGCTCGACTTTACTCTGCTGCCAGCCATCCCGCGCTCGTGCCCATGTTGCTGCTGCTCTCACGCTGAAACTGCTGCTTGTGCCCATGTTGTGCGCCGCCGCGCTGCTGCTTGCTCTTGTGATGTGCACCGCGCCGAGGCTCGTGCTCGTGTTGCGCGAGGCGGCGCCACTGCTTGCTCCAGGGCCGAAGTCGGGGAGGCCGCCGGGAAGCACGCCCCCTGCTCAGGAAAGAGAGAGGAGGGAGGATGGTGAAGGGGGGGTGCGACCACCGCTGCTTGCGCCAGGGCCGAGGTCGGGGAGGCCGCCGGGCTCGTCGTCGCTGCTGCCGCGCGAGTCCACGACGCCCCGGGTCCATCTCCCCTTCCCCGCGTCCGCAGCGTGAGGCCGTCGACCGTAGAGCCACCCCGCGGCTACCCCATAGCCGTCGACAGCGACGCCCATTGTCGCTGCGCCACCACCGCCCCCGGCGGAGACAGAGGAATCAGGCCGCGCGCGCCGCAATTCGGACGGACGAACGCTTCCCACGATCTGGATTTATCTTTGGGAGGGAGGGTTTTCTTGAAAAAAGACCAGCCTAACATCGTCTACCGCAAAACGTTACGCCACGTCATCAAATGTGGGACCCATATGTTATAATGGCGGTTAAAATGGCCTAAGTGATTGATTAGTGTATTTTGCAAAAGATTAGGCCGAGAATCGGTGTTTTCTGCAACAATTTCGTAAAAAAGTCTTTTCTGCAAACCTTCGTTGTAATGTGGTGGTTTTCTGTAATTCACTCATTTGCTTCTAGATGCTGAGAGTGGGTCTGGCTCCTGGTGGAGTTATTCTTGCCTATCTCATTATGTGTTTTTGTCCAAACTTGGCTAGTTTTCTCACATCTGTACTCTTTCTAACCTTGCGTTATCCCGAAGCTTTATGTTATTTATTATAAACACAAACAAATCAGGACGAAACAACAAACTTGTGGTGCAGATTGTACAGTGTCTTCTGAATGTCTATATTGGGAAGCACTGAGCTTTTACTGAAATTTCAAAGATTGTATCCATCTGGGTTTTGCTGCTGGAGCTGGGACTGTTGAGGTGATTAATTATTAATAGCTCACAACTTCATATTTGACCCACTAGGGCGTTTTGAACCATGTGTTTGATCTACAAGGTAAATTTTATAAAGGCACGTACAATGTTGAAGGTATCGAGCATGTCAGATGTTTGGGTCTGACCGCGGATGTCGGAAAACTGGGTTTGGTAATTGTGGAGTTGGTCATTCTTGCCTATATCATTTGCTTTTTCCCAAATTAACACTATCAGTGCTCGTTTCTTTACTGTTGCCAGGCTTGTACTATCACAAAACAATAGTGTGATGTTAAAACATGCAATTTGTGGAGCCATCAGTCATACTGGTGGCAGCTATGATATTGCGGTGCTCATTTTGATTTTCCTGTGGAGCATCATTCGGTTTAGGTACAATACTAAGATCCTTGATTGCACAAAGTTTATGCAAGGAACAAACCAGTTTTTCCCTCTTTCTGAATAGAGACAAGCTACTGAGGTTCGAGATTGTATTCTGAAACTGATCACCCTACCTGAGCAGCGCAGTGATTTTTTTTAAGATATATTAGTTGGTTCGGAAGAACACAACTGTACAAGGAGATGTGCCATCAGACATCCACACTACCTAGCATTGGATCTGTAGACTATAAATCCAATCAGGCCATATGTACTTCTTGACGGTATCATGCTGTCATCAGTTTCTGCTGAAGATTCTGCTCTTGTAACTTCACCAAGAAAAGGACGGCACGTTCTGGCCAGTGGCCACGGCGACGCGACGCAAAGTTCGCTTGGGTGGTGACCGTGGTTGCGCGGTCGATATCTCTCTCGCACCTGTTCATAATGCAGTCGCGGCCACGGTAGACGTTTGTCATATCAGAGGTGCAGACTGGTTTCAGTTTATCTCTCAGTTCCATTGTTTCTGTTTTGAAGGGATAAGAAAAGTTTCAGCTTTTCTGTGTCGGTGTCGGTAAGCTGTGTGGCCTGCGGAGGGTTTGATCGCTGTCACATGGGTTACCGTGATAGTACATTTCAAGTTCAAGGCTGGTCCTGAAGGTTTCGACAGTAGTATGGAACGCAACTGTTCCTTCAAAGCTAAGCTGAATGGATACTGACAGCCATCAGATAAATCTTGAGCTTGACTCTATCTCGATGAAGGTGACTTGGGAGGTGTCTGCTTGACTAGACATTGCTTAATTTTGTGCTGGAACCGAGTATTGTTAAGCTCGAGATATCCCTGTTTCAGTCGGTGGTAGAAGACTGTGTTTACGTGCGTCAAACGGTCAAAGCATCAGTAATTGGTTCCAAACATAAGTGTCAAAACTGCATCAGCTGCTAAGACGTAGTACCAACACACAGCGAAAATCCAAAAAATCCACAACAAAGGAACACTTGTTAAATCAAAATGGATATGCAAATTGTCCGTGCTAAGGTTGGCGCCGGAAACTCACCTGCAGCATCACAAATGCCAACTGCAACACCATGTAATTATTGTTGAGGCAGACACTAATTGAGCATATGCAAATGCAGGCTTGGAGAGTCTCCCCACGGACCATGGCCATGCATGATTTGCACGAGTGCCACTGTATGCGGCAACTAAATTAACTCATAATACATGTGAGGTAACATATCCTAAGCATCACCCGACCCGGAAACATATAAAGTGCTGTATGAAACTTCTGAATGACAGTTCAGAGGACAACCAAGCCATGTCATTTTACAGTATGGACTATGTATAATACTCAGATGATTTTACAATACATAACTTTGCACTGATTGTTTCTAGTCTAACAGCAAACCAACCAAAAAAGAGACTCGCATCTAATCTACTAGTCCGCACACTTGAGGTTGACCTTTTCAGCCTGGTACTTTCAGCGAGGTGCCATGTCATGTTGGCGATGAACTCTTTTCAGCTTAGCTGATATCATGGTACAGGACAAGTAGTAAGACGTCAGAACGGGTCGGAATCCGTAAAGAGGTTTTAAGGTGAAAAACAAAAAATATTTTAAAATATCAAAACCCATAAATTATAAACTACTCCCTATGTAACTAATATAAGACGTTTTAGGTCTGAGAGTAGAACAGCGACTCTAGGTCACTGAAAGCATAAGAAGAAGAAAAATGCGCTTTTGTGCAATATTGTCTGTTCTGAATAAAGAGGGGTCAATGTATAATTCTGCAATCAAGATATTTTTACTTGAGGCAAAGAATATTTCCTATACTCGAGGCATCTAAGCAGAAACTGGCTGGTGCAGCTTGACATCAAGTATTGCATAATAAGTTAGTTAATCAACATAGAATTTTGTAAACGTTTGCCTTGTCGATGTTGTGGCACTTGGTAATGCAACCTGCATGGTACTTGCACATGTTTCAGACGGGGCCGCAAGGTTAGGGGACTCTGTTACTGAAAGCTGACAGACATGCAGAACAAGTTGGACGAAAAATAGAGAAACTTTCATCAATCAGTGATAAGATGAAGATATCACCACCTTCATTATGTTCACTAATATTAGCTGGTAATCAATTCTTTGTTGCTCAGAATTTCATATTTGGCCGACAAGGGCGTTTCGAGCCATGTTGTTTTGTTAAGGGTAGTCTTTATAAAGTCAAAGTACAATGTTGAAGGTGTCGAGCATGTTAGCTGGTTTTTTTTTTTTTTTTTTTTTTTTTTTTTTGCGGGGAAAGCATGTTAGCTGTTTGGATCCGTGGATGCCGAAAAACTGGGTTTGGTAATTGTGGGAACAAAAGTGAGTGGGGGCATCAGGCATCAGTTTACTCTTGCCTATCTCATTTCGTGCCATGCCCAAACTAACTTGATTTGACTGAAAGATCGTAGCCGCTGAAACCACAATACACACTTTCGCTATATGCGCATAAGCGCCATCACGCAAGCTGTTTGCGTTATTGGCCGGAGTGGGAAGATAAGGAGCTTTGATAGCTTATATCTGTCGATATCTCTTTTTTTTTCTTTTTTTCGCGGAGGATATCTCGCTTTTCACCACAAAGCAGGAAAAAAGGAAACCACTCACATGCATACGTACAATAATACTCCTACTACCTGCAGTATAAAGCACACCAACAACTAAAGCAAAGCAGATAATGTATATAGGCTGGTATAGCGGCGCACATATTCCCACCACAAATGAAATGCTCATGCAAGTTAACTATTGGCCTGTTGCTCGCCGACGAATATACCCGCACAACTCGTCAAGGAGCAGGAAGAAAGTGTGCGTAAAGGTGCGCGCGTTATTGCTCATCCGCTCGTCAGGTTAGCTAGCATGTACAATCAATCCTTGCTAATTTCACTTGCACATAGGAACCACACATGTCAAATTCGCAGCATCCATCTTTCGGCTACGTATTGGGTAAGCTACCTCTGTACCAAAATATAAGATGATCTTATATGCTAGTTAGTCTAAAAAACTTCTTATGTTTTCTTACAGAGGGAGTATTTAACAAGCTGAAGAATACACCAAAAGGAGCTTAGATTCGTACGGTGGAGGAATCTAAGAACAATTCTTAATTTATTTCATCCCGAGAGTCCATTTGGACAACTCTTGTTGCTGGAAACAACCTAGTCGCTACGCAAAGTGTACCATATAAAGATCACACCAAATCTTGAATATAACTTTAATCACGGAATTGACTACAAGATATAACTTATATACACCTGATCAAGGCATATAATTGGCAAAGAATTCTGGCTGACCATGGTTTATGGGCCCTCTGATGAGGATAGGAAAGACGACTTCCTTGCGGAAATAGCTAGAGTCGCCCCGCCAAATGGACAAGCGTGGCTCATCAACGGCGATTTCAACATTATATATGAGGCTAGAGATAAGAACAACACCAACATCAACCGTAGACTAATGGGTAAATTTAGAGCAGCAATCGATGCTGGTGGCCTACGCGAGATCAAGTGCAAAAACCGTCGCTTTACCTGGAGCAATGAGCGCCGAAACCCCACCCTAGTTAGTATTGATAAATTCTTCTGCACCATCGCTTGGGAAGGGCTCTTCCCGTCCTTCCTCCTGCATGCTGCATCAAGCTCATGCTCAGACCACTGCCCCTTGCTCCTTGCGCCTGCAGCAGCCCCTCGCCGACCGGCAACATTCAGATTCGAGTGTTTCTGGCCCCGGTACCCGCGCTTCCAGGAAATGGTGCAACGCGCCTGGAACCGCCCAACAACAACGCGATGCGCTTTTGCGAGGCTACATGAGAAAATGAGAAGGGTGGCTTTAGATCTCAAAATCTGGAGTAAATCTCAATTTGGAGGGGCCAAGCTCCATATGCACATTGCAACAGAAGTAGTCCTCCGCCTAGACGTAGCTCAAGAAACTAGAGCCCTCTCTGACGCAGAATTTCACCTTAGGAAAATGCTTAAACTCAAAATCTTAGGCCTGGCCGCGATTGATCGAGCACGGAAGCGCCAGGCATCTAGGATTACTTGGCTGCGGGCTGGAGACGCGCCAACCGCCTTCTTCCAAGCGAAGATCAATGCCAGGAGACGGAAAGCATTCATCCACATGCTCGATGGCCCATCAGGCGTAGTTACCAGGCAGTAGGACAAGGAAACCTTGATCTACGACCACTTCTCCTCCTTGCTGGGTACGGCAGCGCACCGCGGCACATCCATTGGCTGGCGCTCACTAGACATGCCCAGACTGCAGGGTGGAGGGCTGGACAACCCGTTCACAGAAGATGAGGTGTGGCGTGCTATCAAGGCGTCGCCGGCAGACAGAGCGCCGGGCCCGGATGGCTTCTCTGGCGCCTTCTTCAGGGCGTGCTGGGCAACTATCAAAGCCGACATCATGGCTGCGTTCCACCAGTTTTACAACTTAGTAGGCGGCAATTTTGGAGCCCTAAACACTGCGGTAGTCGCACTACTGCCTAAGAAAGATGGAGCGACGACAATCAACGACTACAAGCCGATCAGCCTAATTCACTCCATAGCAAAGCTCATCTCCAAAGTACTTTCCCTCAGGCTTGCTAGTGTGATCCACACGCTCATCTCGCCAGCGCAATCAGCTTTTCTTAGGACCAAGTGCATTCACGATAGTTTCCTATATGTTCAGAACTGCATCAAGGCCCTGCATCGAAGGAAAACACCGGCTCTTCTCCTCAAATTGGACATAGCAAAGGCTTTCGATAACGTGGCATGGGAGTACATCCTCGAGCTTATGGAAAAAAGGGGCTTCAGTGCGCGATGGAGAGATTGGATAGAACTGTTGCTGTCCTCCTCCTCTTCGTCCTTCCTCCTCAATGGCATCCCCGGAAAGAAGGTTCGGCACCGGCGAGGCCTACGGCAGGGTGACCCACTGTCACCTTTCCTCTTTATCCTGGCGATCGACACACTGCACCACCTTCTACAGACTGCAGCTGAGCAATGCATCATTGCTCCGCTGCCAGGACGAGAGATAAAGGTTAGGATTAGTCTCTACGCCGACGACGCGGTTATCTTCGCAAACCCTGTGAGGGAGGAGATCGATGCACTCATGGAAATTCTTCGTGATTTTGGCGCAGCCTCGGGGCTGCACATCAACCCCTCAAAGTCGACGGCCCTACCCATCAGATGCGATAATATAGACCTAGGGCACATACTGCAAAATTTCGGAGGAATAGTAGGGAACTTCCCAACGACTTATCTGGGTCTGTCGCTCACGCTAGCCAGGCTGCGACTCGCGAACCTACAGTTCATCATAGATAGGATCAAAGCCCGCCTTGCGGGATGGAAAGGGAAGCTGCTTCCATTGGCTAGTAGACGTGTGCTGGTTCGATGCGTCCTCAGCGCCATGCCGGCGTTCGCTTTGACCGTCCTTCGAGTGCCAAAGAAGTTACTAAAGGAGATTGACAAGTGCAGGCGCAGATTCTTATGGAAGCAAGATGAGGAGATCACAGGTGGTAGCTGCAAGGTCAACTGGATAGCTGTTTGCGCTCCCACATCGCACGAAGGACTGGGCGTCCTCGACCTTGAGCGGTTCAGCCGAGCCCTGAGATTACGGTGGCTCTGGACTTCCTGGACTGACCCGGAGCGAGCATGGGTTGGTACAGAGCCACCGTGCAGCGCCATAGACACAACCCTTTTCAGGGCAGTGACCACGGTCACCATCGGTGATGGCGCAACGGCCCTATTCTGGCACTCATCCTGGAGCGGGCCGCACACCTTAGCCGCCTCATACCCCCTCCTCTACTCGCACTCCAGGAGGAAGAACAGGACGGTGTGCGAGGCGCTCACAGGCGAAACATGGATAAAAGATCTGCGACATGGGAATCTACAGCCACTTCTGCAGGAATTCATTAGGCTACACCGCACCATATCATTGACAGTGCTAACTGACGGGAGAAGGGACAAGATTAGATGGACTCTGGAGGCGAGCGGCCTCTACTCGGCGAGCTCGGCTTATGCCATGCAATTTCAGGGACGAGTGCAAGTGGACTGGCAACAACTGATATGGGAAGCAAAGGTGCCAGGGTGCATCAAAATTTTCAACTGGCTACTACTGCAGAACCGTCTATGGACATGCGATAGATTGCAACGGCGTGGGTGGCCAAACAGCTATTTTTGCCCGCTCTGCGTCCGCAACCTGGAGACATCATACCACCTGGTTTGGACCTGCCCACTGGCCCGTGAGGTTTGGGAGAGGGTCGCTGCAAGACGAGGATGCCAACAGTTTAACCCAGGGCAACAATTCCAGGACGAAAGCGTCACCACTGTTTTCAAGCAAATAGCGGCAAACACACAGCCGGTTCTGCGGAGGGCCAGCAACGTCATCATGCTCCTAACATGCTGGGAGCTTTGGCAAGAGCGGAACAGATGTGTGTTTAGGGGGAAAATACCATCAGTACAAGGAATCACACAGGCCATTGAGCAATCCATTGAACTTTGGCGGCAGGCGGGAGCACCTCACCTAGAGAGACCCTTTTGGGATCCACCATGAGAAGTTAGATTAAGAGCAGTTCGGGTCTTTTTCCTTTTTCTTTTTCATCAGTTCTTATACTGATCGGTCCTAGGACCCTCATTCCACCCTTTGTATTTCCCATTGCTTTCTGCTTATCAATGAAACGCCTGCAGTATGCTGGGTCTTTCAAAAAAAATATTTTGTTAATCGAATTAATGGCCAAAGTTATGTTGAGAAATTGAGGGCAGCTGAAGAAAATACCATATATAACACCTAGCAACCTGATATTCCCCGCCGACCACTTGGTCGGCATCTTCTAGGGTCACCAAGAAGGCAGCGAAGTTTTTTCTTTTCTTTTTGAAAAGGAGGGTAAACTCTTGACCGGTTAGCAAAGCCTACAGGGACTTGACGGTTCTATCTTGTTTTGTCCGGGGATGAGTAGCACACGAGGCATCACTGGTTGTCGCACAAACACAAGAGACTCTGGTATGTTCTTTCAACTAAATTGATGTAGAAATTGTTGGAATTATAACACTTTTCCGATTAGACTTATCCACGAGTAAACAGTAAGCATGGTATAAAAGGTATGCATCTTATAGCGATACCTAAGCATACTAGCACGTGCAGAACATATAACCGAACCTTCTATGAGCAACACATATACGGCTAGCATAAGTACGAGTAAATGAGGGATGAATAGATCATACCCTTCGGTTGGCCAAGCCAACGCGGTGGCTGCAGCAGCAGCCTCGACGTCGTCCATGGCCTTCTTCTTAGCGGCGGCGGCGGCGGCCATGGTGTCGATGCAGAGAAAGTAGTGAAAGCAGAGGCGAACAGAGTTGGGGACGGATCGGGAGCAGTCGCGTCGAGACGCTCCCCAAAAACCTTATTGCCGTTCTCCCGGGCAGGATCTCGAACGACAGTGTTCCGGAGGCACCTGCTCTCCCGACCAGCCGTGCACGCGGTCATCGGGATGGGATCGCCGGAGGCAGCACAGAGTGAGGAACAGTAGATGACGGCTAGGTCACGCGAGAGGGAGTGAATGAACCGAACTAGGTTATTTCACTTGGCAGAGCCTTCTTATATAGTCTGTAAGGAAGAAAGTCGTGGGCCTTGTCGAGGCCCACGACCGAGTCGGCCCACTTCCGGCAAGGGTCGCACTCCCGGCAAGGGAGTCGACAAATGCGCGGGTCTCGGCAAGGGTCGCACCCCTGGCAAGGGAGTCGACGAATACCGGCAACGCAAGTCAGCCCACAGTCCAACGTCTTGGACAGTGACCCACATGTTAGCGACTCGTTAATTAATCCCTAATTAATTAATCATTCCTGAGCGGCAAAAATAAGCTTCGGCTGGCTTATTCCCGCAACCCGCAACCCGCGGCACGCGCGCGTGGCGTGGCGAGGCGGGCGGCGGAGGAGGAGGAGCGCGCGTGTACCACTCCTCTTCCCAAGCTCCCAATGGCAAGTGGTAGAGCAGCCCTTATAAAAGGGTCTCAACTCTCCTCAACTAGCAAGGTGAGACTAAACTTCCCACCACCTGCCATCTCATACATGGGCCTCAAGATTAACCAGGGATTAGTGTCTTATATGGGCCTAAGCCCAACCATAATCCAACAATCCCCCACCAGATCTCGAGGCACATAAGTTTGTCAACTGTTCCAAACAATGTTTGATATACCAGAATTTACAGTGGAGACTGTTAAGTTGCACTTCCACCTAGAGCAACAGGATTAGACTTCTTCACAACTGAGCAATGGACTATGCCTTGAATTGTCAGTTTAGCGTGAGAAGTTTCGCCTATTGTCAACTGATACATGGCTGCCGAAGGCTAAACCCCACGGGTGGAGCCTATTAGTCATACTCGGTACCTTCTCATGAGCTTACTAGAGATTACCCAATCTCATAGACTGTGACCAGCAGTCGGGCTCACATAGGTGTGTTCCTCCAAAGAATGCTCTGTAGGTTAGCATCTTGCTTACACAAGCTTTGGAACACATTAAGACAAAAGTCAGCCTACCTTATAGAATTAAGAGTATTGTGCATCTCCAATGGAGTGGGTTAATTAAGGATATTCTCCTCAGTTGATCGCTGGATTGTTTTCCCAGGTCCTAATTCACGGGATCTCCGATCACATAGGTTGGGTTACCCCCATGGCAACTTACGTGGGTCTCATACCCATCTCCCTCGATGCATTTTCTATCACAATCCATGATAGCCCTTTCGTAAAAGGGTCGGCCAGATTCTTAGCCGTCTGGATGTAATCCAATGCTATTACTCCGGAGTTTCTTGATTTCCTGACAGATTTCAATCTTCTTCTTATGTGCTTTGTGGATTTCATGTTGTCCTTTCAACTCTTAGCCTTGGCAATCATTGTTTGATTGTCATAGTTCATAAGGACAGCCGGCACTGGTTTATCAACCACCGACAAATCCATCAAAAACTCTCGAAGCCATTCTGCTTCGACGCATGATGTGTCTAATGCTGTGAATTCTGCTTTCATAGTCGATCTAGTTAAGATCGTCTGCTTGCAAGACTTCCTGGAAACAGCACCACCACCAAGTGTGAAGACATGTCCACTTGTGGCTTTCATCTCATCAGCATCAGATATCCAATTCGAATCACTATACCCCTCAAGTACCGTCGGGTACCTAGAATAGTGAATTCCATAGTTCGCAGTACCTTGCAAATAACGCATCACTCGCTCAACAGCATGCCAATGCATATCTCCCGAATTGGAAACAAACCGGCTCAGTTTGCACACAGCAAACGAGATGTCAGGACGAGTAGCACATGCTAGGTACATCAGTGAACCAACCACTTGAGAATATCTCAATTGATCTATAGCCGTGCCTTCGAACTTTCGAATCCGCACGCTAGGATCATATGGTGTTGCAGAAGGTTTGTAGTCCGAATATCTAAAACGGCTCAAAATCTTCTCAACATAGTGGGATTGCAAAAGTGTAATTCCACCCTCAGAATTTCTCAGTAGCTTGATGTTCACGATAACATCAACCACACCCAGGTCCTTCATCTCAAAGTTGTGAGATAGAAAAGACTTGACCTCCTCAATGACCTTGAGGTGGGTCCCAAATATCAGTATGTCATCGACATACAGACACAGTATAACTCCTTCGCCCCACCATAACGGTAGTATACACATTTGTCAGCTTCGTTCACAACAAAGCCAGCAGATGTTAGAGTAGTGTTAAACTTCTCATGCCATTGCTTAGGTGCTTGTTTCAGGCCATACAAAGATTTCACTAGCTTACACACATTTCCTTCCTAACCATTTACTATAAAGCCATTCGGTTGTTGCATGTAAATTTCCTCGTCTAGCTCTCCGTTAAGGAAAGCCGTCTTAACGTCCATCTGATGAACGAGAAGACCATGCGAGGCAGCCAAAGCGAGTAACACTCGAATGGTTGTCAGTCTAGCCACAGGTGAATAAGTGTCAAAGAAATCCTCTTCTTTTTTCTGGGTATAACCCTTGGTCACAAGCCTAGCCTTGTAGTTCTCAACAGCACCATCGGGCCTAAGCTTCCTTTTGAACACCCACTTACATCCTAATGGTCGACAACCATAAGGACGATCAGTGATCTCCCATGTCCCCTTAGCCAAGATGGAATCCATCTCACTACGGACCGCATACTTCCAGTAGTCAGCATCCAGAGATGCATAAGCTTCTGAAATGGAGCTGAGAGTATCATCATCCACGAGGTACACAAGGAAATCATCACCAAAGGACTTTGCAGTCCTCTATCTCTTGCTCCTAACAGGAGCTTCCTCGTCATCCTCCGTGGAATTCTTATCACTTCTATGTTCATAACATTCCATCGGAATAGCAGGTTCAGGAGTCTCATCAGATTCTAGTCTAGAATTGCTTTGCATATCTCTCATGGGGAAAATATCCTTAAAGAATGTAGCATCCCTAGACTCTATAATTGTACCGACCTTCTGGTCAGGTACCTTAGATTTCACCACTAGAAATCTATAGCCAACGCTATGCTTGGCATAGCCAAGAAAAACACAGTCCACGGTCTTTGGTCCCAACTTGCGCTTTTTGATTATCGGCACATTGACTTTCGCCAAACATCCCCAAGTGCGCAAGTAAGAGAGTGTAGTTCTTTTCTTTTTCCATTGCTCATAGGGAGTAGTCTCATTATCCTTTGTGGGAACTTTATTCAGGACATGAAAAGATGTCAGTACAGCCTCCCCCCACCATGCATTGGATAAACCCGATGTATCTAACATGGCGTTAACCAAATTAGTTAGAGTACATTTTTTTCGTTCAGCAACCCCGTTTGACTGCGGTGAGTAGGGAGGCGTCCTCTCATGAATAATACCATGTTCCGCACAGAATAAATCAAACTCATTAGAAAAATACTCTCCACCACGATCAGACCAGACTCGTTTTATTTTCTTCTCAAGTTGGTTCTCAACTTCAGCCTTATAGACTTTAAAGTAGTATAGAGCCTCATCCTTAGTATTTAACAAATACACACAGCAGAATCTAGTGGAATCATCAATCAGAGTCATGAAGTATTTCTTTCCACCTTTAGTCAACACACCATTCATCTCACAGAGATCTGAATGTATGAGCTCTAGAGGTGCCAGGTGTCTCTCCTTCGCAAGCTTGTGAGGCTTACGAGGTTTCTTAGCTTGCACACACGCATGGCACTTAGAGCCTTTGGCTAAAGTGAAACTCGGGATTAAATCCATCTTAGCTAGCCGCGTTATACAACCAAAATTTATGTGACAAAGACGTGAATGCCAAACCTCGGATTCGTTCACATTAGAATGAATTTGGTTCACGACTTTATTACAGAAATCCTCCAGGGAAAGGCGGAACAAACCACCACAATCATATCCTTTTCCAACAAATAGTCCATACCGAGATACGACTACTTTGTTAGACTCAAATACTAACTTAAACCCTTCTTTACATAGAAGGGAGCCACTAACGAGATTCTTCTTTATGGCGGGGACATGCTGCACGTTCTTCAGTTGCACGATCTTTTCCGAAGTAAACTTCAGATCTACCGTGCCAACACCATGAACAGAAGCATGCGAGCCATTCCCCATCAGGACGGAACAATCTCGTGCGACCTGGTAGGAAGAAAACAAAGACACATCAGCACACACATGAATATTGGCCCCAGTGTCAATCCACCAATCGGTGGACTGACAAACTGAAAGTATGGTAAACAGATTACCGTACCTAGATGCCGCATCATTGTTGCTCAGAGTCACATTCACAGACTTGGAGTCCTGTGCTGGCTTCTTGTACTTGTTTGGTCACTTGTTTGCCCAATGTTCATCTGAACCACAAGTAAAGCAGTCATCTCTCTTTTTGTCTTTCTTCTTACCCTTCTTCTTAAAGGCAGTATTCTGCTGGACAGAGTTCTTTCCCTTGAACTTGTGAAAGTTCTTCTGCACCACATTGGCGCTAGAAGAACCCTCTGCCCCTTTCACGTGTGAGTCTTTTGCTCTCGAGTTCTTCTCAACACTGAGATGACCAATGACATCCTCAACAGAGAATTCACGTCTCAAGTGCTTGAGAAAAGTAGCAAAGTTCCTCCAATAGTAGGGAGTTTTGCAATAATGCAACCCGTGACAAACTTGTCCGGTAACTCACACTTCAGCAGCTCCAGCTCCTTAGCAATGCACTGTATCTCATGAGCCTGGTCCAATACAGAACGGTTATCAACCATCCTATAATCATGGAACTGCTTCATGGCATACAGCTCACTACCAGCATCAGTTGCGCCGAATTTGACTTCGAGCGCATCCCACAAGTTTTTGGCAACGCCCATATGAATATAGGCGTCAACCAACTTGTCTTTACACTCAGAACTGCTCCCAGAAAGATTGTGGTTGCCTCCCTAAACGCCTTCTCCTATTTAGGAGCAATCATTTCTGTGAGGGACACACCACCAACCCAGAACACGTTCATTGTTGTGAGCCACAAGGTGGTCCTTGTCTACCAACGCTTAAAATGCGTCCCGGTAAACTTTTCCGGTTTCAGAGTAGCAGCAAAGCCTTGAATCGAAAAGTGCCTAAAATAAGGTTTTTGGATTGTTGGAAATATTAGCACTTTTCCGATTAGACTTATCCACGAGTAAATAGTAAGCATGGCATAAAAGGTATGCATCTCATAGCGATACCTAAGCATACTAGCGCGTGCAGAACATAGAATCGAACCTTCTATGAGCAGCACATATACGACTAGCATAAGTATGAGTAAACGAGGGATGAACAGATCATACCCTCCGGTTGGCCAGGCCAACGCGGCGGCTGCAACAGCAGCCTCGGCGTCGTCCGTGGCCTTCTTCTTAGCGGCAGCGGCGGCGGCCATGGTGTCGATGCAGAGGAAGTAGTGAAAGTAGAGGCGAACAGAGTTGGGGACGGATCGGGAGCAGTCGCGTCGAGACGCTCCCAAAAAACCTTATTGCCGTTCTCCCGGGCAGGATCTCGAACGACAGGGTTTCGGAGGCACCTGCTCTCTCGACCAGCCATGCACGCGGTCGTCGGGATGGGGTCGCCGGAGGCAGCACAGAGTGAGGAACAGTAGATGACGGCTAGGTCACGCGAGAGGAAGTGAGTGAACCGAACTAGGTTACTTCACTGGCCAGAGCCTTCTTATATAGGCGCACGACCGAGTCGGCCCATCCCGGCAAGGGAGTCGACAAATACACGGGTCCCGGCAAGGGTCACACCCCCGGCAAGGGAGTCGACGAATGCCGGCAACGCAAGTCAGCCCACAGTCCAACGTCTTGGACAGTGGCCCACATGTTAGCGACTCGTTAATTAATCCCCACAACCCGCGGCGGGCGCGCGTCGTGACGAGGCGGGCGACGGAGGAGGAGGAGGAGCGCGCGTGTACCACTCCTCTTCCCAAGCTCCCAATGGCAAGTGGTAGAGCAGCCCTTATAAAGGGGTCTCAACTCAACTACAAGGTGGGAGTAAACTTCCCACCACCTGCCATCTCATACATAGGCCTCAAAATTAACCAGGGATTAGTGTCTTATATGAGCCTAAGTCCATCCATAATCCAACAGAAATTGTTGCCATAAAAATGCAGGGATGCTCAACACACAAAGAAGCATCAGTGAATAGTGTGATGGAAAATAACATGGGAAGAGGAAGAAGTTCCCCGACTTATATTAAAAGCGATGTTTTTTCATCCGAAACCGCTAACGCGGGAGGCTCAAATTCTGGCAGATGAGATTTTTTGCTTAAATCAACGCCGATGGCCAAGGGAGAAGGCATGTCGTGCCGGTGCCACGCAGCGCCGATCGGCAACAAGGATGCCCGTGCCTGGACTCTGGTTTGTGATTAATTTTCGTAAAGTGATTTATACACCTAGAAAAAGAAGGGAGTAAAGGAGTTTCTCAGGTGAGCTCTTTTCTCCATCTTCATAAAAATTTCTCCTGAAAGTGATCTTTGAAGAATTTATGACATCCTGTAATAAGTTGTGGGAAGGCCATCTATCCATAAATGAAGGAGCTCGCATCGGTGGGTTGTGTTGGGCCGGCTCTGCAGGGATTTAGGTGTAGGGGCTGTTCGATTAGTTCATTAAAATGAAAGCCACAAGTTGGTAAGCCTAAGAAATCTTGCCATATTTTTTGTATGTATGCCATGTGGGGTTCAAGTGTGACTTGCCTAAGGTGTGGCTTGAACCAAACACTCATCTAAGTTGGTCAAACTTGTCTAACTTTAGATGTGGCAATCTTTTTCAAAGTTAGTCACAAACCAAACAACCCCAAATCTCAGTTCTTTCTAAGGTGCTTTTGTATCACTTTTACTGTTAGATCTGGGTCTATTTCGTAAAAAAGAAAGAATTTACGAGATCCAGTAAATAAGAGCAACTCTAATGGAGTGACTCATTTCGTCCGCCACCATCCGTTTGGGTCGGCGCAGACAGAAAAGCCGGCTCAACGCGTCGACCTAAACGGACGCGCATCCGTCTGTCGACCTATTCTCGGCCCGTTTTTGAGACGGATTTGCGTCGGCGCGGACACAAGACGAACATGCGCGCGCTCACCCTCTCTTTCCCCCGAACCCACTGGTCGGTGGCATATTGGCCTCTCCCCATCCAATAGTATACCGTCGCTCGCCTGCTTCGTCGCCGACGCCGCCGGCCATTTTTTCGGATAGAAAAAGGATACATAGATAGTTGTAGTATAGACAGATAAAGAAAAGGATGAACTACTCGTCGTTTTTCGACTCCGACTCGGTAATATCCTCCTCCGACGTTTGAATGTAGGCGTCAGCATACCGCTCGTCCTCGGAGTCCCAGGACGACGCTTCTCCTAGCTTCAGGTTCAATTGAGCGGTTTGCTTCGCGCACGCTTGTCCTCTCGATAGGCGGCTCGCTCCATCCTCCTCGCCTCCTTCTCCGCCCTCCTTTACTTGTAGAACTGACGCTCGTCGACGATGTCCCGTGGGAAGCGTTCGCACCACACCATCATGGCTTCCACGTCCATCTTGGCGATGGCGAGGCGACGCTGCCGTCTCCGGTGGTCACGACGATCCTTGTCGGTGAAAAGCCCCGGGAGAAGCGTGAGATCCTGCGTCCGCTAGCTCGACACGTCGGGGAAATTCATCTCCCGACGAGGCCTCAGGAGACGCCACGCCGCCGCGTCGTGCGCGCGGGCCGCCTCCTTTACGGTGTCGAAGGTGCCGAGAATGAGGCGTTTCTCGCCAAATCAGATCCCGGAGGAGAAGGCGCTGGAGCGGCGCTCGCGGGCTTTGTGAAAATCCGAAGCCCCCAGGCGGCACAGAGGCAGGTTGTCAGAATCACGATTCCGTTGTACGTCTACGACTTTACGACCCAAACTAACCCTTCTGATTCTACGATTTTGGTTCAT
The DNA here is from genome assembly GCF_018294505.1 of Triticum aestivum. Taxonomy (NCBI): domain Eukaryota; kingdom Viridiplantae; phylum Streptophyta; class Magnoliopsida; order Poales; family Poaceae; genus Triticum; species Triticum aestivum. Next base: position 521,607,280 of record NC_057794.1, read on the forward strand.
AGAATCTACATTTTTACGATCCTGATAGTGAAGATTCTACGATTTGCGATACTACCATTGGAGCTTCGATCCGATTCAGAATCGCGATTCTGACAACCTTACGCAGAGGCGACGAGGCTAGTGAGGGGGCGAGACGAGTGGGCAGCGAATGGAGTATGGAGGGAGCGTCTTCTTATAACGAGCGCCGGCTGTACCAAAACCAGCGCGCGAACCTTTCTCGCGCGCTGGAGCGCCAAAACCAATATGCGCGGTCATGAAATGGGTCGGCGTGTTGGGCGCACTGTCGATTCAAATCTAATTGAGGGTGAACGTCGGGCGGGCGGGCGATCCAAATGGATAAAAACGCCGTCCATTTAGGTCGGCCCGTTCAAATTGGTCTAAGAATTACGCATAACTGTCGGACAATTTGTTACCGAACCTTATTGAGCGCTGGTTATTTCACGTTGGAGATGCCCTTGGACGATGGGATATCCCACCGCCGCCTCCTACTCCAGACGCGATCATAACCGGAGGTTTGGTTTGACTTTGTCTCTGTGGACGAGTTACTACTAGCACGTGATGCCGGTCGGTGCCCCACGCGAACCAGAATTAATCATGTCACATGGCGGAGAGCCCCTTGCTGCGTCACCCAATCCAACGGCTCAGGCGTACGACGCAGCAACCTTGACCGTTCGTGGCATGTACATTTCGTGTTGATTAGTCGATGCATGTCCGCCCTTGGCCGGTGGCGTGTGGAGCGAAGACGAATCCAAAGCAGGTGGGAGCAGTACTCGACTACTCTTGCTGCCACAGAGCGGTGCGAACGCGGCCGGTCGGTGGTTCCAAGCGGTTGCCGACTAGTCTAGTACTGCCGTCGCGTGTATAAAACGGCCTGCACAAACCACAAAGGCACTAGGACAACTACCCAAACAAAGCCAAGCAGAGTCGAGCGAGCGATCAAATCATGGTGGCCGACCACCAGTCCTCCCCGCGGCCGCGGTTCACCATCGGCTACGCGCTGCCGCCCGGCAAGGCGGGCAGCGTCATCCAGCCGCCGCTCGAGGCCCTCGCGGCGGAGCGCGGCATGCGCCTCGTCGCCGTCGACGCCTCGCTGCCCCTGGCCGACCAGGGCCCCTTCGACCTCATCATCCACAAGCTCTTCGACCGGCCCTGGCGCGCGCAGCTGGAGGCCTTCTCCGCGCTCCACCCCTCCGTGCCCGTCGTCGACGCCCCCGCCGCCGTCGACCGCCTGCTCGACCGCTTCACCATGCTCGACGTCGTCCCCGGGCTCGCCGCCGGCCTGGACTTCCCGCTCAGCGTCCCCGCGCAGGTCACCGTGAGCGACGCCGCCGCGCTGGCCGCGGACGACCCGTCCCACGGCCTCCGCTTCCCGCTCATCGCCAAGCCGCTGGCCGTCGACGGCAGCGCCAGCTCCCACGACCTGTGCCTGGTGTACCGCGCCGAGGGCCTCCGCGGCCTCCACACCCCCGTCGTCCTCCAGGAGTTCGTCAACCACGGCGGCGTGCTCTTCAAGGTCTACGTGGTGGGCGGCCGCGCCGTCTGCGTCCGCCGCAGCAGCCTGCCGGACGTGCCCGCGGAGCGCCTCGCGGACCCCGACGCCGACGCCTCCGTCCCCTTCGCCAACATCTCCAGCCGCCCCGCGCTGGACAAGGGGGAGGACTCGATGCCGCCCGCCGCGTTCGTGGACCAGGTCGCGCGCGGGCTCCGGCAGGCGCTGGGGCTGCACCTCCTCAACTTCGACATGTTCGCGGCGACGGAGCTGGACGACGGCGGCCGGCGGAGGTACTTCCTCGTGGACATCAACTACTTCCCGGGGTTCGCCAAGATGCCGGGCTACGAGACTGCTCTCACGGATTTCTTCGCCGAGATGATTCAGCTAGGCACTGCAGGCGCCGCCGCCGGCCAAGAGAAGCTCGAATATGTGCCCTGCAATGAGCTCTAGGAAACTGGGTTTACTTTGGACTTCTGATGAACAGGGTGTCCCTACTGCCGAGAATAAAAATTAAGAACGCTTTGCGGCGTATAATATATCTGTAATGGTACTATCAAGCAGCTGATTAAGACCTCGATGATTCATGCTAGTATCTATGAAGGTTTCAAATCTAGTAGGTACTAGTATATAGACCATAGGCATTTCAAGTGCAACGAATGTTCCTCCTCGCAGAAAAAGAAGAATACTCCTCCGGATTTGCCATTTCTCCGAGAAATAGTTAAATCCTAATCGACTCCATAACCGATGGATTAACGCGAGCCAAAGATTCCTGCTGCTATCGGGAGTTCTGTTTCTCTTGGTTTTAGCGAGCGGTATGGTGCGAGGAGACATCCCAGGTTCTTCGCCGGGCATTTGTTTTTTTGATAAACACCTCCTTTATTAATTGGCAACAATAGTAGCATCTGATACAATTAAGGGGATGATAGCCGACGGGGGATCATCCAACCATACATGAGGAGGATTGAATCTAGCTAGACTAGCTAATTCATGTGCTACCTTATTATTCTCTCTAAAACAATGCTCATAAACAATACGACTGAATTCTAAAGACATGAAATAACAGTCATCAAAAATCGCACTGGCTACCGAAGCTGAGTAGCCTTCTCTGAGTGCTTCAACCACGTCCGAATTATCTAAATTCACCTCAACTTTGCTACATCCAGTTGTGCGAGCAAGATTTAGGCCGAATCTGATTGCAATTGCCTCAGCAGTAAAAGCATCATAACAGACTACAAGTTTTTCATTTCCTGCAGCTATAAACTTGCCCTTGTGGTCTCTAATGACAGCACCTACTGAACCTTCAAGTAAGCCCCGATCAAAACTCGCGTCCACATTTAGCTTGACATACCCGGTCCTTGGTCTCATCCAACCTCCCAAATGAACTCTTGGCCGTGGTGAATTCGCTGCTATAAAATTCTCTGCCAAGGAGCGTACAGCAAGATTGATCTGTGGCGCCGTTTGTGGATCACCTCCATGTGTAATTTTTCTCCTTTCCCACCACAAGTACCAACAGCATGTAGCCACCGTTTCTCGCAATTTTGGCAATCCTAACACATGGATATGATCGTCCGGTAGGCTAAGAAGATAATCCAACATAACCTCCCCGCAAGTATTCATCGCCAATCCCCTCTGTATTACATCCCACACTCCAAGCAGTTTCCAAACCTGAATCGCAACTGGACATACAAAAAGCAGGTGACGGATACTCTCCGGTCCTTTGTTACATACGGGACAATTTGGTTTGATCTTGATATGTCTATCCGCCAATATTGCACGACATGGAACAACACTAAGAAGTGCTCTCCAAACAAATTCTTTTACCTTTGCTGGGCAGCTCAAGCTCCACACCGAATCCCATGTAGGTGTTGGCGAGGAAGAACTCGCTGCACCTTGCAGATTGTGCCCAAACTTTGACTCCCAGATAGCGTGGTATGCTGATCTTACGGCGAACCCGCCTGTTTTAGTGAAACTCCAAGCTAAAAAGTCTGTCATTTCATATATTGGTAGTGGAATTGCAAGAATTCTCTGAGCATCAACACTGCAAAATGTTTGGTTTATCAGCCCCGAATCCCAGTCACCTGACACTGGATCTATAAGCTCTGACACCCGAGAGAGGAGATGACTCCCTCTAACAGAGATTACTTTCCTGGTGGGAGATTGTGGGATCCAACTATCTTCCCAAATTTTTATTTTTTAACCATCTCCCACCCTCCAAATATGTCCATGTTTCAAGGTCTCCACACCAGCCATTATACTTTGCCATGTATAAGAGGCCTTCTTTTTCAGACTAGCATTCATAAGTTCCTCATCAAGGTAATATTTTACTTTAAGAATCTGTGCACAAAGAGATTCGGGGTTTTCAATAAGTCGCCATGCTTGTTTTGCCAGCAATGCCAAGTTAAAGCAATGAATATCTCTGAACCCCATTCCTCCTCTACACTTTGGTAAGCACATCTTCCACCAGGCAAACCAGTGCATTCTCTTATGTGATGCGTCATCGCCCCACCAGTAACGAGATATCGCGTTTGTAATTCCTTTACAAATTTTCTTAGGAATTTTGAAAACCGACATCGCATACGTTGGTATGGCTTGTGCAATAGATTTGATAAGCACTTCCTTACCTCCCGAAGACAGACACTTTTCCTTCCATCCTGTAAGTTTCACAATCAACCGATCAATCAAGTATTGAAAGCTGTCTGTTTTATCCAGTCCTAGGGTAGTGGGTAATCCCAAATATGTGTCATTCAGGGCCTCCGTCATAATATTCAGAGTAGTGCACACCTGAGCCTTGGTGTTTGTATCTGTGCTAGGACTGAAAAAAATACTAGATTTACCCAAACTCACCAACTGGCCGGAAGCTCCACAGTAAGCATCCAGGACAGATTTTAAGCATACCGCATTCGAAACATTTGCTTTCATAAGAATTAAGGAGTCATCTGCAAACAAGAGATTTGTAACTGAGGGCGCATCTCGACAAACCTGAATTCCCACAATTCCGCCTGATTGCTCTGCATGATTAAGAAGTGCTGACAGACCCTCCGTAACCAATAAGAATAAGTAGGGTGATAGAGGGTCACCTTGGCGGAGTCCACGTGATGGTTTGATTGTATCTGTTTCAACCGAGTTGTACCTCACTCTGTATTCCACAGACGACACACAGGCCATAATCATTCGGACCCAATCAGCTGTGCATATCCAACTTAACTGCACACCATCCCTCCTTGCCTTTTTTCTTCTGTTTAATTGCATGGAGGCTCTCATAAGCTATCAAGACATTATCTGTGATGAGTCTCCCCGGAACAAAAGCACTTTGTGTGGGACTAATGATTTCAGGAAGCAAACTTTTCAGTCTTATAGCAATCATCTTTGAGATAACTTTATAGACCACATTGCACAAACTAATAGGTCTAAATTGTGTGACTTGCTCAGGAGTGTTTACCTTAGGGATCATCACAATAGTAGTTTCATTCCATCCCGGTGGGATCTCCTGTGAGTTAACTGCACCCAGAACTTCCATAACAAGATCATCCCCTAACATTGGCCAAAACCTCTTATAGAAAACTGCATGTAGCCCGTCAGGTCCAGGGTCTTTAAAATCACCGATCGAGAACAAAGCTTTCCTGACCTCTTCTGCCGTATAGGGGGCCATAAGAGCTTCGTTCATGGCAGCAGTAACACGAGGTTGTACCTTTGACAACACATTAAGGTCCGGCTGCTGAACCTGTGCTGTAAACAAAGCTGAAAAGTATTCTGAGATAATTAGATTGATGTCCTCCTCTCTGTCCTTCCATACTCCAGTGTCATCCAACAACCTCTTGATGCAATTCCTCTTCTTGCGAGCCGCAGCCGCTCTATGGAAAAAAGTTGTATTATGATCCCCATGCAGCAACCAGTTTGCCCTTCCACGTTGGAGCCAAATCAACTCTTCTTGATCCAGTAGGTTTTCAATTAGGACTTGGATATCTTTCATTCTCTGTCTGTTTTCAGGAGTGTTCGGTCCCCTTCTTAATTTCTCCAGATCTTTCTTTAACTTATTTATTCTCTTCTTAGGGCTCTTTAGGGTCTCACGATCCCACATATGCAAGTCCTTCAATACTGAAGGAAATATGCCCTAGAGGCAATAATAAAGTTATTATTTATTTCCTTATAATCATGATAAATGTTTATTATTCATGCTAGAATTGTATTTTCCGGAAACATAATACATGTGTGAATACATAGACAAACAGAGTGTCACTAGTATGCCTCTACTTGACTAGCTCGTTAATCAAAGATGGTTATGTTTCCTAACCATGAACAATGAGTTGTTATTTGATTAACGAGGTCACATCATTAGTAGAATGATCTGATTGACATGACCCATTCCATTAGCTTAGCACCTGATCGTTTAGTATGTTGCTATTGCTTTCTTCATGACTTATACATGTTCCTATGACTATGAGATTATGCAACTCCCGTTTACCGGAGGAACACTTTGGGTACTACCAAACGTCACAACATAAATGGGTGATTATAAAGGAGTACTACAGGTGTCTCCAATGGTCGATGTTGGGTTGGCGTATTTCGAGATTAGGATTTGTCACTCCGATTGTCGGAGAGGTATCTCTGGGCCCTCTCGGTAATACACATCACATAAGCCTTGCAAGCATTACAACTAATATGTTAGTTGTGAGATGATGTATTACGGAACGAGTAAAGAGACTTGCCGGTAACGAGATTGAACTAGGTATTGGATACCGACGATCGAATCTCGGGCAAGTAACATACCGATGACAAAGGGAACAACGTATGTTGTTATGCGGTCTGACCGATAAATATCTTCGTAGAATATGTAGGAGCCAATATGGGCATCCAGGTCCCGCTATTGGTTATTGACCAGAGACATGTCTCGGTCATGTCTACATTGTTCTCGAACCCGTAGGGTCCGCACGCTTAAGGTTACGATGACAGTTATATTATGAGTTTATGCATTTTGATGTACCGAAGGTTGTTCGGAGTCCCGGATGTGATCACGGACATGACGAGGAGTCTCGAAATGGTCGAGACATAAAGATTGATATATTGGAAGCCTATGTTTGGACATCGGAAGTGTTCCGGGTGAAATCGGGATTTTACCGGGTTACCGGGAGGTTACCGGAACCCCCCGGGAACCACATGGGCCTTCATGGGCCTTAGTGGAAAGGAGAAAAGGGCAGCCCAAGGGGGCTGCGCGCCTCCCCCCTTCCCCTAGTCCTATTAGGACTAGGAGAGGTGGCCGGCCACCCCTCTCCCTCTTTCCCCCTTGGGAATCCTAATTGGAATAGGATTGGAGGGGAGTCCTACTCCCGGTAGGAGTAGGACTCCTCCTGCGCCTCCTCCTCCTGGCCGGCGCACCCTCCCCCCTTGGCTCCTTTATATACTGAGGCAGGGGCACCTCTAAACACACAAGTTGACACAAGTTGATCCACGTGATCAATTCCTTAGCCGTGTGCGGTGCCCCCTGCCCCCTGCCACGACGCCTTATGAACTGTGGTTTGGCAAGAAACCAAAGTTGTCGTTTCTTAAAGTTTGGGGCTGCGATGCTTATGTGAAAAAACTTCAAACTGATAAGCTCGAACCCAAATCGGAGAAATGTGTCTTCATAGGATACCCAAAGGAAACTGTTGGGTACACCTTCTATCACAGATCCGAAGGCAAAACATTCGTTGCTAAGAATGGATCATTTCTAGAGAAGGAGTTTCTCTCGAAAGAAGTGAGTGGGAGGAAAGTAGAACTTGACGAGGTAACTGTACCTGCTCCCTTACTGGAAAGTAGTTCATCACAGAAAACTGTTTCAGTGACACCTACACCGGTTAGTGAGGAAGCCAATGATAATGATCATGAAACTTCAGATCAAGATACTACTGAACCACGTAGATCAACCAGAGTAAGATCCGCGCCAGAGTGGTACGGAAATCCTGTTCTGGAAGTCATGCTACTAGATCATGATGAACCTACGAACTATGAAGAAGCGATGGTGAGCCCAGATTCCGCAAAGTGGCTTGAAGCCATGAAATCTGAGATGGGATCCATGTATGAGAACAAAGTATGGACTTTGGTTGACTTGCCCAATGATCGGCAAGCAATTGAGAATAAATGGATCTTTAAGAAGAAGACTGACGCTGATGGTAATGTTACTGTCTACAAAGCTCGACTTGTCGCAAAAGGTTTTCGACAAGTTCAAGGAATTGACTACGATGAGACCTTCTCACCCGTAGCGATGCTTAAGTCCGTCCGAATCATGTTAGCAATTGCCGCATTTTATGATTATGAAATTTGGCAAATGGATGTCAAAACTGCATTCCGGAATGGATTCCTGGAAGAAGAGTTGTATATGATGCAACCAGAAGGTTTTGTCGATCCAAAGGGAGCTAACAGAGTGTGCAAGCTCCAGCGATCCATTTATGGACTGGTGCAAGCCTCTCGGAGTTGGAATAAACGTTTTGATAGTGTGATCAAAGCATTTGGTTTTATACAGACTTTTGGAGAAGCCTGTATTTACAAGAAAGTGAGTGGGAGCTCTGTAGTATTTCTGATATTATATGTGGATGACATATTACTGATTGGAAATGATATGGAATTTCTGGATAGCATAAAGGGATACTTGAATAAAAGTTTTTCAATGAAAGACCTCGGTGAAGCTGCTTACATATTAGGCATTAAGATCTATAGAGATAGATCAAGACGCTTAATTGGACTTTCACAAAGCACATACCTTGACAAAATTTTGAAGAAATTCAAAATGGATCAAGCAAAGAAAGGGTTCTTGCCTGTGTTACAAGGTGTGAAATTGAGTAAGACTCAATGCCCGACCACTGCAGAAGATAGAGAGAATATGAAAGATGTTCCCTATGCATCAGCCATAGGCTCTATCATGTATGCAATGCTGTGTACCAGACCTGATGTGTGCCTTGCTATAAGTTTAGCAGGGAGGTACCAAAGTAATCCAGGAATGGATCACTGGACAGCGGTCAAGAACATCCTGAAATACCTGAAAAGGACTAAGGATATGTTTCTCGTATATGGAAGTGACAAAGAGCTCATCGTAAAAGGTTACGTTGATGCAAGTTTTGACACTGATCCGGACGATTCTAAATCGCAAACCGGATACGTGTTTACATTAAACGGTGGAGCTGTCAGTTGGTGCAGTTCTAAACAAAGCGTCGTAGCGGGATCTACATGTGAAGCGGAATACATAGCTGCTTCGGAAGCAGCAAATGAAGGAGTCTGGATGAAGGAGTTCATATCCGATCTAGGTGTCATACCTAGTGCATCGGGTCCAATGAAAATCTTTTGTGACAATACTGGTGCAATTGCCTTGGCAAAGGAATCCAGATTTCACAAAAGGACCAAACACATCAAGAGACGCTTCAACTCCATCCGGGATCTAGTCCAGGTGGGAGACATAGAGATTTGCAAGATACATACGGATCTGAATGTTGCAGACCCGTTGACTAAGCCTCTTCCACGAGCAAAACATGATCAGCACCAAAGCTCCATGGGTGTTAGATTCATTACAGTGTAATCTAGATTATTGACTCTAGTGCAAGTGGGAGACTGAAGGAAATATGCCCTAGAGGAAATAATAAAGTTATTATTTATTTCCTTATAATCATGATAAATGTTTATTATTCATGCTAGAATTGTATTTTCCGGAAACATAATACATGTGTGAATACATAGACAAACAGAGTGTCACTAGTATGCCTCTACTTGACTAGCTCGTTAATCAAAGATGGTTATGTTTCCTAACCATGAACAATGAGTTGTTATTTGATTAACGAGGTCACATCATTAGTAGAATGATCTGATTGACATGACCCATTCCATTAGCTTAGCACCTGATCGTTTAGTATGTTGCTATTGCTTTCTTCATGACTTATACATGTTCCTACGACTATGAGATTATGCAACTCCCGTTTACCGGAGGAACACTTTGGGTACTACCAAACGTCACAACGTAAATGGGTGATTATAAAGGAGTACTACAGGTGTCTCCAATGGTCGATGTTGGGTTGGCGTATTTCGAGATTAGGATTTGTCACTCCGATTTTCGGAGAGGTATCTCTGGGCCCTCTCGGTAATACACATCACATAAGCCTTGCAAGCATTACAACTAATATGTTAGTTGTGAGATGATGTATTACGGAACGAGTAAAGAGACTTGCCGTTAACGAGATTGAACTAGGTATTGGATACCGACGATCGAATCTCGGGCAAGTAACATACCGATGACAAAGGGAACAACGTATGTTGTTATGCGGTCTGACCGATAAAGATCTTCGTAGAATATGTAGGAGCCAATATGGGCATCCAGGTCCCGCTATTGGTTATTGACCAGAGACATGTCTCGGTCATGTCTACATTGTTCTCGAACCCGTAGGGTCCGCACGCTTAAGGTTACGATGACAGTTATATTATGAGTTTATGCATTTTGATGTACCGAAGGTTGTTCGGAGTCCCGGATGTGATCACGGACATGACGAGGAGTCTCGAAATGGTCGAGACGTAAAGATTGATATATTGGAAGCCTATGTTTGGACATCGGAAGTGTTCCGGGTGAAATCGGGATTTTACCGGGTTACCGGGAGGTTACCGGAACCCCCCGGGAGCCATATGGGCCTTCATGGGCCTTAGTGGAAAGGAGAAAGGGGCAGCCCAAGGTGGCTGAGCCTCTTCCCCCTCCCCTAGTCCTATTAGGACTAGGAGAAGGTGGCCGGCCCCCCTCTCTCCCTTCCCCTCCGAGGAATCCTAGTTGGACTAGGATTGGGGGGAGGAATCCTACTCCCAGAGGGAGTAGGACTCTCCTGCGCCTCCCTCTATGGCCGGCCAGCCTCCCCCTCTCTACTCCTTTATATACGGAGGCAGGGGCACCTCTAAACACACAAGTTGACACAAGTTGATCCACGTGATCGATTCCTTAGCCGTGTGCGGTGCCCCCTGCCACCATATTCCTCGATAATACTATAGCGGAGTTTAGGCGAAGCCCTGCTGCTGTAGTTCATCAAGATCGTCACCACGCCGTCGTGCTGACGAAACTCTTCCCCGACACTTTGCTGGATCGGAGTCCGGAGATCGTCATCGAGCTGAACGTGTGCTCGAACTCGGAGGTGCTGTAGTTTCGGTGCTTGATCGGTTGGATCGTGAAGACGTACGACTACTTCCTCTACGTCGTGTCATCGCTTCCGCAGTCGGTCTGCGTTGGGTACGTAGACAACACTCTCCTCTCGTTGCTATGCATCACATGATCCTGTGTGCGCGTAGGAAAATTTTTTAAATTACTACGAAACCCAACAGTGGCATCCGAGCCTAGGTTAATGATGTTGATGTTATATGCACGAGTAGAACACAAGTGAGTTGTGGACGATACAAGTCATACTGCCTACCAGCATGTCATATTTTGGTTCAGCGGTATTGTTGGACGAGACGACCCGGACCAACCTTACGCGTACGCTTACGCGAGACCGGTTCCCTCGACGTGCTTTGCACAGAGATGGCTTGCGGGCGACTGCCTCTCCAACTTTAGTTGAACCAAGTATGGCTACGCCCGGTCCTTGCGAAGGTTAAAACGGAGTCTATTTGACAAACTATCGTTGTGGTTTTGATGCGTAGGTGAGATTGGTTCTTACTTAAGCCCGTAGCAGCCACGTAAAACATGCAACAACAAAGTAGAGGACGTCTAACTTGTTTTTGCAGGGCATGTTGTGATGTGATATGGTCAAGGCATGATGCTGAATTTTATTGTATGAGATGATCATGTTTTGTAACCGAGTTATCAGCAACTGGCAGGAGCCATATGGTTGTCGCTTTATTGTATGCAATGCAATCGCGATGTAATGCTTTACTTTATTACTAAACGGTAGTGATAGTCGTGGAAGCATAAGATTGGCGGGACGACAACGATGCTACGATGGAGATCAAGGTGTCGCGCCGGTGACGATGGTGATCATGACGGTGCTTCGGAGATGGAGATCACAAGCACGAGATGATGATGGCCATATCATATCACTTATATTGATTGCATGTGATGTTTATCTTTTTATGCATCTTATCTTGCTTTGATTGACGGTAGCATTATAAGATGATCTCTCATTAAATTATCAAGAAGTGTTCTCCCTGAGTATGCACCGTTGCCAAAGTTCGTCGTGCCCAGACACCACGTGATGATCGGGTGTGATAAGCTCTACGTCCATCTACAACGGGTGCAAGCCAGTTTTTGCACACGCAGAATACTCAGGTTAAACTTGACGAGCCTAGCATATGCAGATATGGCCTCGGAACACGGAGACCGAAAGGTCGAGCATGAATCATATAGTAGATATGATCAACATAACGATGTTCACCATTGAAAACTACTCCATCTCACGTGATGATCGGTCATGGTTTAGTTGATTTGGATCACGTAATCACTTAGAAGATTAGAGGGATGTCTATCTAAGTGGGAGTTCTTAAGTAATATGATTAATTGAACTTAAATTTATCATGAACTTAGTACCTGATAGTATCTTGCTTATGTTGATTGTAGATAGATGGCTCGTGCTGTTGTTCCGTTGAATTTTAATGCGTTCCTTGAGATAGCAAAGTTGAAAGATGATGGTAGCAATTACACGGACTGGGTCCATAACTTGAGGATTATCCTCATTGCTGCACAGAAGAATTATGTCCTAGAAGCACCGCTGGGTGCCAGGCCTGCTGCTGGAGCAACGCCAGATGTTATGAACGTCTGGCAGAGCAAAGCTGATGACTACTCGATAGTTCAGTGTGCCATGCTTTACGGCTTAGAATCGGGACTTCAACGACGTTTTGAACGTCATGGAGCATATGAGATGTTCCAGGAGTTGAAGTTAATATTTCAAGCAAATGCCCGGATTGAGAGATATGAAGTCTCCAATAAGTTCTATAGCTGCAAGATGGAGGAGAACAGTTCTGTCAGTGAGCATATACTCAAAATGTCTGGGTATAATAATCACTTGATTCAATTGGGAGTTAATCTTCCGGATGATTGCGTCATCGACAGAATTCTCCAATCACTGCCACCAAGCTACAAGAGCTTCGTAATGAACTATAATATGCAAGGGATGAACAAGACTATTCCCGAGCTCTTCGCAATGCTGAAAGCTGCGGAGGTAGAAATCAAGAAGGAGCATCAAGTGTTGATGGTTAACAAGACCACTAGTTTCAAGAAAAAGGGCAAAGGGAAGAAAAAGGGGAACTTCAAAAAGAACGGCAAGCAAGTTGCTGCGCAAGAGAAGAAACCCAAGTCTGGACCTAAGCCTGAAACTGAGTGCTTCTACTGCAAGCAGACTGGTCACTGGAAGCGGAACTGCCCCAAGTATTTGGCGGATAAGAAGGATGGCAAGGTGAACAAAGGTATATGTGATATACATGTTATTGATGTGTACCTTACTAGAGCTCGCAGTAGCACCTGGGTATTTGATACTGGTTCTGTTGCTAATATTTGCAACTCGAAACAGGGACTACAGAATAAGCGGGCACTGGCAAAGGACGAGGTGACGATGCGCGTGGGAAACGGTTCCAAAGTCGATGTGATCGCAGTCGGCACGCTACCTCTACATCTACCTTCGGGATTAATATTAGACCTAAGTAATTGTTATTTGGTGCCAGCGTTGAGCATGAACATTATATCTGGATCTTGTTTAATGCGAGACGGTTATTCATTTAAATCAGAGAATAATGGTTGTTCTATTTATATGAGTAATATCTTTTATGGTCATGCACCCTTGAAGAGTGGTCTATTTTTTATTGAATCTCGATAGTAGTAATACACATATTCATAATGTTGAAGCCAAAAGATGCAGAGTTGATAATGAAAGTGCAACTTATTTGTGGCACTGTCGTTTAGGTCATATCGGTATAAAGCGCATGAAGAAACTCCATACCGATGGACTTTTGGAACCACTTGATTATGAATCACTTGGTACTTGCGAACCGTGCCTCTTGGGCAAGATGACTAAAACACCGTTCTCCGGTACTATGGAGAGAGCAACAGATTTGTTGGAAATCATACATACCGATGTATGTGGCCCGATGAATATTGAGGCTCGTGGCGGATATCGTTATTTTCTCACCTTCACAGATGATTTAAGCAGATATGGGTATATTTACTTAATGAAACATAAGTCTGAAACATTTGAAAAGTTCAAAGAATTTCAGAGTGAAGTTGAAAATCATCGTAACAAGAAAATAAAGTTTCTACGATCTGATCGTGGAGGAGAATATTTGAGTTACGAGTTTGGTGTACATTTGAAAAACTGTGGAATAGTTTCGCAACTCACGCCACCCGGAACACCACAGCGTAATGGTGTGTCCGAACGTCGTAATCATACTTTACTAGATATGGTGCGATCTATGATGTCTCTTACAGATTTACCGCTATCATTTTGGGGATATGCTTTAGAGACGGCCGCATTCACGTTAAATAGGGCACCATCAAAATCCGTTGAGACGACACCTTATGAACTGTGGTTTGGCAAGAAACCAAAGTTGTCGTTTCTTAAAGTTTGGGTCTGCGATGCTTATGTAAAAAACTTCAACCTGATAAGCTCGAACCCAAATCGGAGAAATGTGTCTTCATAGGATACCCAAAGGAAACTGTTGGGTACACCTTCTATCACAGATCCGAAGGCAAAACATTCGTTGCTAAGAATGGATCATTTCTAGAGAAGGAGTTTCTCTCGAAAGAAGTGAGTGGGAGGAAAGTAGAACTTGACGAGGTAACTGTACCTGCTCCCTTACTGGAAAGTAGTTCATCACAGAAAACTGTTTCAGTGACACCTACACCAGTTAGTGAGGAAGCCAATGATAATGATCATGAAACTTCAGATCAAGATACTACTGAACTTCGTAGATCAACCAGAGTAAGATCCGCACCAGAGTGGTACGGTAATCCTGTTCTGGAGGTCATGCTACTAGATCATGATGAACCTACGAACTATGAAGAAGCGATGGTGAGCCCAGATTCCGCAAAGTGGCTAGAAGCCATGAAATCTGAGATGGGATCCATGTATGAGAACAAAGTATGGACTTTGGTTGACTTGCCCGATGATCGGCAAGCGATTGAGAATAAATGGATCTTTAAGAAGAAGACTGACGTTGATGGTAATGTTACTGTCTACAAAGCTCGACTTGTCGCAAAAGGTTTTCGGCAAGTTCAAGGAATTGACTACGATGAGACCTTCTCACCCGTAGCGATGCTTAAGTCCGTCCGAATCATGTTAGCAATTGCCGCATTTTATGATTATGAAATTTGGCAAATGGATGTCAAAACTGCATTCCTGAATGGATTCCTGGAAGAAGAGTTGTATATGATGCAACCAGAAGGTTTTGTCGATCCAAAGGGAGATAACAAAGTGTGCAAGCTCCAGCGATCCATTTATGGACTGGTGCAAGCCTCTCGGAGTTGGAATAAACGTTTTGATAGTGTGATCAAAGCATTTGGTTTTATACAGACTTTTGGAGAAGCCTGTATTTACAAGAAAGTGAGTGGGAGCTCTGTAGCATTTCTGATATTATATGTGGATGACATATTACTGATTGGAAATGATATAGAATTTGTGGATAGCATAAAGGGATACTTGAATAAAAGTTTTTCAATGAAAGACCTCGGTGAAGCTGCTTACATATTAGGCATTAAGATCTATAGAGACAGATCAAGACGCTTAATTGGACTTTCACAAAGCACATACCTTGACAAAATTTTGAAGAAATTCAAAATGGATCAAGCAAAGAAAGGGTTCTTGCCTGTGTTACAAGGTGTGAAATTGAGTAAGACTCAATGCCCGACCACTGCAGAAGATAGAGAGAATATGAAAGATGTTCCCTATGCATCAGCCATAGGCTCTATCATGTATGCAATGCTGTGTACCAGACCTGATGTGTGCCTTGCTATAAGTTTAGCAGGGAGGTACCAAAGTAATCCAGGAATGGATCACTGGACAGCGGTCAAGAACATCCTGAAATACCTGAAAAGGACTAAGGATATGTTTCTCGTATATGGAAGTGACAAAGAGCTCATCGTAAAAGGTTACGTTGATGCAAGTTTTGACACTGATCCGGACGATTCTAAATCGCAAACCGGATACGTGTTTACATTAAACGGTGGAGCTGTCAGTTGGTGCAGTTCTAAACAAAGCGTCGTAGCGGGATCTACATGTGAAGCGGAATACATAGCTGCTTCGGAAGCAGCAAATGAAGGAGTCTGGATGAAGGAGTTCATATCCGATCTAGGTGTCATACCTAGTGCATCGGGTCCAATGAAAATCTTTTGTGACAATACTGGTGCAATTGCCTTGGCAAAGGAATCCAGATTTCACAAAAGGACCAAACACATCAAGAGACGCTTCAACTCCATCCGGGATCTAGTCCAGGTGGGAGACATAGAGATTTGCAAGATACATACGGATCTGAATGTTGCAGACCCGTTGACTAAGCCTCTTCCACGAGCAAAACATGATCAGCACCAAAGCTCCATGGGTGTTAGATTCATTACAGTGTAATCTAGATTATTGACTCTAGTGCAAGTGGGAGACTGAAGGAAATATGCCCTAGAGGCAATAATAAAGTTATTATTTATTTCCTTATAATCATGATAAATGTTTATTATTCATGCTATAATTGTATTTTCCGGAAACATAATACATGTGTGAATACATAGACAAACAGAGTGTCACTAGTATGCCTCTACTTGACTAGCTCGTTAATCAAAGATGGTTATGTTTCCTAACCATGAACAATGAGTTGTTATTTGATTAACGAGGTCACATCATTAGTAGAATGATCTGATTGACATGACCCATTCCATTAGCTTAGCACCTGATCGTTTAGTATGTTGCTATTGCTTTCTTCATGACTTATACATGTTCCTATGACTATGAGATTATGCAACTCCCGTTTACCGGAGGAACACTTTGGGTACTACCAAACGTCACAACGTAAATGGGTGATTAGAAAGGAGTACTACAGGTGTCTCCAATGGTCGATGTTGGGTTGGCGTATTTCGAGATTAGGATTTGTCACTCCGATTGTCGGAGAGGTATCTCTGGGCCCTCTCGGTAATACACATCACATAAGCCTTGCAAGCATTACAACTAATATGTTAGTTGTGAGATGATGTATTACGGAACGAGTAAAGAGACTTGCCGGTAACGAGATTGAACTAGGTATTGGATACCGACGATCGAATCTCGGGCAAGTAACATACCGATGACAAAGGGAACAACGTATGTTGTTATGCGGTCTGACCGATAAAGATCTTCGTAGAATATGTAGGAGCCAATATGGGCATCCAGGTCCCGCTATTGGTTATTGACCAGAGACATGTCTCGGTCATGTCTACATTGTTCTCGAACCCGTAGGGTCCGCACGCTTAAGGTTACGATGACAGTTATATTATGAGTTTATGCATTTTGATGTACCGAAGGTTGTTCGGAGTCCTGGATGTGATCACGGACATGACGAGGAGTCTCGAAATGGTCGAGACGTAAAGATTGATATATTGGAAGCCTATGTTTGGACATCGGAAGTGTTCCGGGTGAAATCGGGATTTTACCGGGTTACCGGGAGGTTACCGGAACCCCCCGGGAGCCATATGGGCCTTCATGGGTCTTAGTGGAAAGGAGAAAGGGGCAGCCCAAGGTGGCTGCGCCTCTTCCCCCTCCCCTAGTCCTATTAGGACTAGGAGAAGGTGGCCGGCCCCCCTCTCTCCCTTCCCCTCCGAGGAATCCTAGTTGGACTAGGATTGGGGGGAGGAATCCTACTCCCAGAGGGAGTAGGACTCTCCTGCGCCTCCCTCTATGGCCGGCCAGCCTCCCCCTCTCTACTCCTTTATATACGGAGGCAGGGGCACCTCTAAACACACAAGTTGACACAAGTTGATCCACGTGATCGATTCCTTAGCCGTGTGCGGTGCCCCCTGCCACCATATTCCTCGATAATACTGTAGCGGAGTTTAGGCGAAGCCCTGCTGCTGTAGTTCATCAAGATCGTCACCACGCCGTCGTGCTGACGAAACTCTTCCCCGACACTTTGCTGGATCGGAGTCCGGGGATCGTCATCGAGCTGAACGTGTGCTCGAACTCGGAGGTGCTGTAGTTTCGGTGCTTGATCGGTTGGATCGTGAAGACGTACGACTACTTCCTCTACGTCGTGTCATCGCTTCCGCAGTCGGTCTGCGTTGGGTACGTAGACAACACTCTCCTCTCGTTGCTATGCATCACATGATCCTGTGTGCGCGTAGGAATTTTTTTTAAATTACTACGAAACCCAACAAATACTGCCTTGGTCCGACCCGCAAGGGACGGGCCTAGCCCAGCTAACTTGGCTCGCTCCCAAGCTGTGTTTACAATCTCGTTCACTGTCCCTTCTTCCAACCACCGTGCTTCGAACATTCTTTTCCGGGTCTACTGCTACTGAATCAACATCGGTTTGAAATACTCCGTATCGAGCAGAATAGGCCTATGGTCAGAGTGGGTATGGTGTTCGTGTACCAGTCCTGCAAAAGGAAATTTTTCTGCCCACATTTCATTACATAGAGCCCTGTCAAGTCGCTCTCTGATCGGTCCATGACTCCATGTGAATGTATCTCCTATCACCATTACTTCCTGTAACCCACAGTCATCAATACAGTCTCTAAAGTCCCGCATATAGTGATCAGGCCTGTTATTACCACCTTCCTTTTCACTCATGTTGGTGATTTCATTAAAGTCGCCAAGGATCATCCATGGCCCAGAATTATTGGCATGAATATCTTTGATGTACGTCCATGAGAGATACTTTCGCTCCCAGCTCGGTTCTCCATAGAACCCTGTAATACGCCAAGATGGTGAGTTTCCGTCCATCACTATGCCATCTATAACATTATCCGAGGAGTAATTCAGAATCACTTCATTTGATAAATTATAATAGAGTACAAGCCCACCAGCACGTCCATCACTAGCCACTAAATGGAAACAATCAAAATCTAACTTAACCCTTAAAATTTCTGCCTTGTCATTATTTAGATGTGATTCCGACAGAAAGACCACATCTGCTCTCAGCCGCCCTTGGAGGTCCAAGAGCTCTCGAATTGCCGCGGGAGAGAGCATCCCACGGCAATTCCACGCTAGGGTTTTCATTGGTCCCGGCGATCCTCCCATCCGGAGGTCGCCGATGTATTTGAAGAAGTTGCCATTCCTGAGCCCCCAATGCTAGTACCAGCATTTACTCCCGCTTGTCCTTTGCCTTCCTCCCCATGTTTGTATCTCTTATTTTGTTTGCGTGGTGAGGCGTAAACTGGGGGTAGTGGGGGTACAGCAAGCTGGGCCGTCGCCACCACCATTGCCAATGGATTTGCCCCATCAACCCCTACTCCAGAATTAAGCTCACTTTGCCCTGCCGAGATAGAACTTGAAGTATTTTCAACAGAGAGGCGCTTCTGTGGCTGCATACTATCCTTTACTATCCCTGAGACATTCTCTTGGCCAGCAGCATCAACATCAACCGTTCCCTTATCAGTTTCCATTCTCCCCCCAGCATTCACCGGAGTCTGATTTTGTGCGTTAAAGCGCCAGCTCTGGTTGGGGTTGTACGTGCCTCTCCCCCTTCCTCTGCCTCCTGCCCCACCTCTTGTAGCACGACCTCTCCGGGGTCCCGCCACACCACGGCCATCATGCCCCGCTCTGAAAGCATCAGCTAGCACAAACTCCCCCATTCAAAAGACGATACATCATGCTCACCGTCCCCACACTCTTCATACCAGTGACCGAATTCGCCACAATTGAAACAGAAGGTGGGTAGCTTCTCATACTTCACTTGATAGCGAACTCTTTCGTCCCCCTTCTTTCCCGTCACAAAACGCTTTATCTTGGCATTGATGTCAATACTAACTTTTACGCGGACAAATTCCCCGAAGAAACCAGCTGGTAGCCTTAACTGAATCTCCTCCACCTCACCAATGCGTGAAGCCATACCTTGAACTGCCCGTTCAATTAAGAAGTCATCTGAGAGGCGATGGATCTGCGCCCACACTGTGAGTTTGTCCAACTGGATTGACTCAGGATTTTTAAATCCATCATACTCCTTCATTATGACTGCATGTCCCTTGAAAAGCCATGGTCCTAGTGAGAGGAGGGATAGCGGAGGGGATCCGTCCGGGGGAGAGGGAAATTCCGGCGTGGCCGCCGGTAGCGAGAGATCCCTAGCTTTCTCGCTAGGGGAGAGAAAACCCTAGCTTTCTCGCTAGGGGAGAGAAAACCTTCGCCGGGCATTTGTTGGTAGGAGGCTGGCTGAGCTTTCTGTGTGGTAGGCCATTGTATTTTGTATCCATTTCTTTGTCGCTCTTTTTGCAAGGGCATTTCTTTGTCACTTTAGTTAGTTATAGACAAGTCAACTGAATTTTGAATTTGGGTCATTTGATTTCTTTTTCCTTTTTTAGAATAGAAAACACTCTATTAGCTCAAATGTTCTCAGGAATATAAACAACATCAGGTCTATGGATTAGCCACACATGCCGGCCACGAGCTAGAGTAGTCGCCGCCTTTGCCAATGAATGAGCTTCAACGTTCATGCATCTGTTCTCATGGACCATTTCCACTGATGCAAACAATTGGGTGCACCTTTTTATCTCATGAATAGTAGCAGCCGAGGTCCCCAAATAAGCCTCCTTGATGTGTTTCGCCGTGGCAGAACAGTCAGTGGCAATAACAATGTTGTTGCATGCAAGATCAAGTGCTAGTGACATCCCTTTACTCGTAGCCATTGCCTCAAGCACTTCTGGATCAGCTATGTCCTGGACAGGAACTACATATGCACCCAGAAAGTTGTATGTACCATCTCGGCAAACGGCAGCAAAGGATCCCTCATGACACCCTCGTAAATTCTTTCTCTTTTACGAAATAGACCCCAGATCTAACAGTAACAGTCGTACACAAGCACCCAGAAAGAACTGAAATTACACCCAAATCCCTGGGGAGCCGGCATGAACTTAGGATATCCTGTAAATGAAGCAGCCCAACACAACCACCGACACAAGCTCCTTCATTTATGGAAAGATGGCCTTCCCGCAATATTATTATGGGATATCCTAAGTTCTTCAAAAATCACTTTTAGGGATTTTTTTTACATAGATTGAGAAAAGAGCTCACTTGAGAAACTCCTCTAAATAATAACCAGACTTTATGATGAATTTCGTACCTGTGCTCTTGGAGTTGCTCCATCTTCAACCATACATGTCAAATTTGGAATCCAACAAATGAGTGTCAGACAGCCCCGACCGGCTATCCGCATCTGTAGTCCTCAGTCTCTCTACTACTATAAAAGACTCAGTTGATGATGATGGTGTATCTGCTATCCGTCATTTCTGACTATTACGATGAATTTCGTACCTGTGCTCTTGGAGTTGCTCCATCTTCAACCATATATGTCAAATTTGGAATCCAACAAACGAGTGTGAGACAGCCCCGACCGGCTGTCTAGCCCTCAGTCTCTTTACTACTATAAAAGACCCAGTTGGTGATGATGGTGTATCTGCTATCCGTCATTTCTGACTATTAGATCTACATCTAACGGTTGTGAGGTAAGTTATGGCATTTTTGTAACAATAGCCCACTTCTCTGCTCCAATTTACAGAAAATCCCTCATTATCTTGAAAACAACCACTTCCCTCCCTCGCCTCATCAAAATATCCTGAGAAATACTCCCTCCGTCCGAAATTCATGTCACATTGGTCATTTTGCAATTTAGTCCTCAGCGTTTTCCCGACCGAACCCGAAGTCCCTCTGTGTAGTCGCTCTCTTCCTCCTTCCTCTCCGACCGTCTGGCACCGCCGACGCCGTTTCCCTCCGCGCAGCTCCACACTGCGCGTGGCTCCTCTCCCTCCCCAGCGCCGGCGCCCTCTCCCTTGTGCGCGTTACCGACACTCTCTTCCTCACACATGTCCCTCTACATCAGTGAAAATCTGATTTTCCCCCTCCGGCTCTTCGATCTACAGCGGCCGGGCTCAATCTGCGGCGGAGACTACCAAGACGGCGCGACAGAGCTGCTTCTGCCGGTCGCATGCATGGGGCTGCTGCTGGTGGTCGTCAGGTGAGGAGCCCATCTCCTGCAGTCGCGGCTACCTGGCCGCCTTCGTCACGCTCATCCAGCATCAGCGCAGGTCTGACTATGACATGGCTACAGGCACGCAGCAGCGGCGGCGGGAAGGTGGCGGCAAGGGGGCGTCGAGCTCCGACATGTTCCTCCAACCGCTCTAGGACTCCACCACCAAGCACACCAACCTCAAGGTATGTTCCTCGTCGGTGTTGTAGATTCACATTTGCTTGAGTACACATTTTCTTGCATACTGATTCATTGCTTGCTTACACATTTGCTTGAGTACTACAGATTCTTTGCTTGAGTAGAATTGATTGGGCTGCTACAATTGAATTGCCACACAATAGAATTGGCCTCACTGTTGTAGATTCTCTGAAACAAATGTTGTACAATTGGCCACACTGCTGTAGAATCTTTGTCACAGATGCTGTTGAATTGGCCTCACTGCTGTAGATTCTCTGATGTCCTTACCTGCAACTGAATATAAAGTCAGTTTCGTCAGTCTCGATCTGAATATAAACTTTATCTGAAACTGAAATTGAAACAGGTGCAGTCGTAAAAATTCACTTTAAAACTCAGTTAAAAATTCAATTTTAGAGCTTGGCTCCTGATCTTTATATAAAGTGTACTGCAAGCTTATTGCAAGAAAGTTTAAAATTCAATCTAAAACTCAGTCTAAAATTCAGTTAAAGTGATCTGAATATAAAAACTCTTGGAGTAAAAATACAGTCTAAAAGTCAGTTAAAGTTTCAGTTTTAGAGAGTTGGGATTTTATTGCAAGAAAGTTTTGTACTGTCATACAGTAATTTTTAGTTTGTAAAACTGAGAAGTGTATTTTCTATTTTGAAACTTAGTGTAACTATTTTCAATTTTGATGGAAAATCAGTCTAAAAGTTAGTCTAGACCGCGTTTAATCAGAAAATGTTGCATCATCATGCACGCATGTATCCCTACTTCATCACCATTCGTTTCACCACACCACTTGCTTGCTGATCTTCACAGGCATTTGATGTGCACCCTTGGTCGCCCGGTCCGACGAACTGCTAACGAAACAATGCCCAACATCGTGAGTGTGCTCACGTTCTGCAATCAAGCAACCGCCCTCCTCCAGCAGCAGCAAAAGGTTTTTGCTCTCCCTTGTTACTGGATTTAAACTGGAGAGTGGAGACAACATTTAAGTTCTGAACCTTATTCTTTTCAACCTTGTTGCTCTGTTGGAACTTTACACTGGCCACTCATCTAGTGCCACATGGGTGTATTTTCCTTGGTCAATCTTTTTACGTGGATGCCTTATTTTTTTGGTAGGTTAAACTTTGCAATTGTTTTTTACGGTAAGGAATCAACCCACCACCCACATGAAGTTAGCTAGCTGGGTGATCCTGGTCCAAATGAATTAAAGGTGACCTCCTCAAAGTAGTCCTAAGAGAATCTTGAAAGTCCAAGAGAGAAGCAACATACTTGGCAAAAATGGCAACATTAATGTCAATCAACAGCATCTAGGCATTTGCACGATAAAACAACATCAATATCAAAGAATTTGAAGATTCCTCAAATCATAGTTTAGCAAAAAGAACACCGGAGGTAAAAACACAAGCAGGAAACACCGTGGTGTTTGTCTGAATTTATTTCCTGCACATCAATTGTTTTTCTCAACATCTGTAGAGGTTATGCTTGTGCTACTGAATTTTAAATTGAACGCAATTATCATTTAGATGCACATTTGAGGGCCTGCAGTTGGTTATTTGGTTGTCCCAAACTTGAGATCAATGCAATCACCTACCTTTAGTTCCATTACTATTCCATTTAATAGAAAAAAAGAGCATACATTTTTGTTCGTTAAAGATAAACACTTCCTTCAGTGTTCACTGTTCAGAATGGTGGTAGCTTAAAACTGTCAGAAATGTTGATGTCTAGGAGGAACTGGAGCAGCTCTGCTTGCCAGATGAGATTTGAGCAAGAAGCTCCTTAGCTCGAAGGCCGGAGTGAACAAACATCCCAGCAATCATGTGCTGCCAAGGACACTGAATAATCTCGAGTGAAGTTGGAAGCCATTGGATCTTTTTCGAAATGCAACTAGCAGGACATCAACTCCAAAATTATCAAGTGCATTCCTAGAAAATTATCTGATGATTAAAAGAAGAAAGTCTTGTCTGATTTTGATCTGCTCCAAAATTAACAGTGAATTTGATTGAATTTTAGAGAGTGCAGAGGAGCAGCAGCAACAACAACAACACGAGCACGGGAGAAGCTGGCGACATGGGAGAATCACGGGAGACAGTAGAGCTCCACCAGCAGGAGCTCGAGGAGAAGCAGCAGTGGGAGCTCGGGAAGAAACAGCAACCGGAGCTCAAGGAGAAGCAACAGCGGGAGCTCAAGGACGTGTGAGAGAGTAGTTCTGGGCAGCGGCGGCAGAGCAGTTATGGGTGGAAGCGCAGATCTTGGCTATGGCGGAAGAGCAGTTCTGGGCGGCGGCGGCAGAGCAGTTGGGCGGCAATGCAAGTCTGGGCGGCGGGAGGGGATCAAGGCAGCGGAGGCGATGCCCCTAGGAAACGCGACTGGAGGGGACCGTAGCTGGCCGGTGCCGGCCCCTGGCGATGCTCGGGCAATGAGCGGAGGAAGAAGACGGGGCGGAGGGGTCTGTTTGAGACAATTTTCGGATGACGAGGTTTTGTTTGCAAATTTACCAATGAACTGGGCGTACAACATTAATTTCGGGACGGAGGGAGTATATTTTGAGTGAAACGTATAGTGGTATATGTATATCAAAACAATAGTGCTTTCTTTCAAGTTTGTGAACAAGTACTATTCTACTTTGGATCCGTTGCAACGCACAGGCAAATTGCTAGTCATGTCTAAAACCTCAAATTCATACACAAGCATGCACATAGATCAGCACACGCACTTTGGCTTTTAGGACATAATACAACTTACTACCTTGGTCCTGGTTTATTAGTCCTCCTTATAGTTTGTGTCAAATTTTGAACTTTGATTTAACTATCAAAAATTAAGTTATATACCCTAATAATAGTATAATTGGAAACCTCTTTCAAATATGCATCTAGCAATATAAGTTTTGTGACATACAACTTATAATTTGTTAGTCAAATTTATGTCAAAGTTGGGCAAAAAATACAAAGGAGACTAATAAATCCGGACGAAGGTAGTACTAACATTGCATGTGGGAGTTCATACACCATGAGACAATCAAAATGATGGCATGTTCTCTAAATTAAATTAATTTTATATGGATAGGTCAATTTCATCATCGACGGCAGCCCTTGCCCTTGCCCTTTGAGGGAGTCTGGGATTAGGGGTCTCCGGACAGCCAGACTCTATCCTTCGGCCGGACTATTGGACTATGAAGATACTAAATTGAAGACTTCGTCTCGTGTCCGGATGGGACTCTACTTGGCGTGGAAGGCAAGTTAGGCAATACGGATATGAATATTTCCTCCTTTGTAACCGACCTTGTGTAACCCTAACCCTCTCCGGTGTCTATATAAACCGGAGGGTTTAGTCCGTAGGACAACAACAATCATACCATAGGCTAGCTTCTAGGGTTTAGCCTCTCCGATCTCGTGGTAGATCAACTCTTGTAATACCCATATCATCAAGAATAAATCAAGTAGGACGTAGGGTTTTACCTCCATCAAGAGGGCCCGAACCTGGGTAAAACATCATGTCCCCTGCCTCCTGTTACCATTCGCCTAGACGCACAGTTCGGGACCCCCTACCCGAGATCCGCCGGTTTTGACACCGACATTGGTGCTTTCATTGAGAGTTCCTCTGTGTCGTCGCCGTTAGGCTTGATGGCTCCTATGATCATCGATAGCGATGCAGTCTAGGGTGAGACTTTTCTCCCCGGACAGATCTTTGTGCTCGGCGGCTTCGCACTGTGGGCCAACTCGCTTGGCCATCTGGAGCAGATCAAAAGTTACGCCCCTGGCCACCAGGTCAGGTTTGGAAGCTTAAACTACACGGTCGATATTCGCAGAGACTTGATCTTCGACGGATTCGAGCCTCTGCCTTGTGCGTCACACGGTCACGATGAGTACAATTTAGCTCTACCATCAGATAGTGTTCAGGAGATCGCACCGGCAGCCGCTCCGACCTTTAATTCGGAGCCAATTGCGCCGACCGAGGGCGGGTGGCTAGACCCCGCCGCGGAGGCTGTAGCCTCAACAACGATCGAGCGGAACACCAACCTTATCCTTCGCGAGGCCCGTGACTCCACATTGCCGGACTCTCCTCCGAACTCTGAACCATCCGCGCCCCTGCCAATCGAATCCGTTTGGGCGCCGATCATGGAGCTCACTGCCGCGGATATTTTTCAGTACTCGCCCTTCGACGACATATTGAATTCACTAAGGTCTCTCTCTTTGTCAGGAGAGTCCTGGCCGGATTATGACCAGCAGGATTGGGATGCGGACGACGAAGAAATTCGACGCCCACCCACCACCCACTTCATAGCCACTGTTGATGATTTGACCGACATGCTCGACTTCGACTCCGAAGACATCGACGGTATGGACGACGACGCAGGAGACGAACAGGAACCAGCGCCTATAGGGCACTAGAAAGCCACCTTGTCATACGATATATACATGGTGGACACACCCAAAGAAGGCAATGGCGACGAGACAACGGAGGATGACCCCTCCAAGAAGCAACCCAAGCGCCGACGTCAGCGGCGCCGCTCTAAGTCCCACCAAAGCAAAAGTAGTGATACCGGCACAGGAGATAATAACACTCCGGATAGTGCTGAAGATGGCAACAATCCCCTCCAGCACAATCTAGGACATGAGGATGGAGAGGCCAGCCCTCCAGAGAGAGCGACAGATGGAGAGGCGGAGGATGATAATTACATGCCCCCCTCCGAAGACGAGGCAAGCCTCGACGATGACGAATTCGTCGTGCCAGAGGATCCCGTCGAACAAGAGCGCTTCAAGCGCCGGTTTATAGCCACGACAAATAGCCTTAAGAAAAAACAGCAGCAGCCTCAAGCTGATCAAGATCTGCTAGCTGACAGATGGACTGAAGTCCTCGCGACCGAGGAATATAAACTCGAACGCCCCTCCAAGAGTTACCCAAAATGCAGGTTGCTACCCCGACTGGAGGAAGAAGCATATGACGCGGCTGATCGGCCACCTCGTGGCCGCGATAGAGAGGCATTCCAGCCAAAAGCTCAGCCTGCACCCCGACGCCATTCAAATAAAAAGGCATGGGGAAATACGCCAGACCTGCGAGACGTATTGGAGGACAAAGCAAAACATGCAAGATCGATCTATGGATCAGGAGGGCGCGCCACTATGCGAGACGATAAACATCACACCGGATACAGTAAAAGTAAATCCGGCTGGGCCGAACAGAGCGGGCAAGACTCATTGGAGCTGCGTCACGATATAGCCCAGTACAGAGGTGCCGCACACCCCTTATGCTTCACAGATGAAGTAATGGATCATCAAATCCCAGAGGGTTTCAAACCCGTAAACATAGAATCATACGATGACACGACAGATCCTGCGGTATGGATCGAGGATTTCCTCCTGCACAATCCACATGGCCAGCGGTGATGACCTACACGCAATCAAATACCTCCCACTCAAACTTAAAGGACCAGCTCGGCATTGGCTCAACAGCTTGCCAGCAGAGTCCATTGGCTGTTGGGAAGATCTGGAAGCCGCATTCCTCGACAACTTCCAGGGCACCTATTTGCGACCACCAGATGCCGATGACTTGAGCCACATGATTCAACAGCCAGAGGAATCGGCCAGGCAATTCTGGACACGGTTCCTAACTAAGAAAAATCAAATCATCGACCGTCCGGATGCAGAGGCCCTAGCAGCTTTTAAACACAACATCCGCGACGAGTGGCTAGCCCGACACCTTGGTCAGGAAAAGTCAAAATCTATGGCAGCCCTCACGACACTCATGACCCGCTTTTGTGCGGGAGAAAACAGCTGGCTGGCTCATAGTAATAACATATCAAAGAACCGTGGTACTTCGGATACCAAGGACGGCAATGGCAGGCCACGTCGCAACAAACATAAGAGCCACATTAACAGCGACAATACCGAGGATACGACAGTCAATGCCGGATTCAAAGGCTCTAAACCCGGTCAGCGGAAAAAGCCATTTAAAAGAAGCTCCCCGGGCCCGTCTAGTTTGGACCGCATACTCGATCGCTCGTGTCAAATACACGGCACCCCGAAAAGCCAGCCAACCACACCAATAGGGATTGTTGGGTATTCAAGCAGGCCGGCAAGTTAAATACCGAAAACAAAGATAAGGGGCCACATAGCGATGACGAGGAAGAGCCCCAGCAACCGAACACCGGAGGACAAAAGAGGTTCCCCCCACAAGTGTGGACGGTGAACATGATATACGCAACCCACATCCCCAAGAGGGAGCGGAAGCGTGCGCTCAGGGATGTATATGCGTTGGAGCCAGTCGCCCCAAAGTTCAACCCATGGTCCTCCTGTCCGATCATCTTCGATCGCAGGGACCACCCCACTAGTATCCGTCATGGCGGATTCGCCGCACTGGTCCTAGACCCAATCATTGATGGATTTCACCTCACTCGAGTCCTTATGGATGGCGGCAGCAGCCTAAACCTGCTTTACCAGGACACAGTGCGCAAAATGGGTATAGACCCCTCAAGGATCAAACCCATAAAAATGACCTTTAAAGGCGTCATACCAGGTGTAGAGGCCCGTTGCACAGGCTCAGTCACACTGGAAGTGGTCTTCGGATCCCCGGATAACTTCCAAAGCGAAGAGTTAATCTTCGATATAGTCCCGTTCCGCAGTGGTTATCATGCACTGCTCGGGCGAACTGCATTTGCGAGATTCAATGTGGTACCGCATTATGCATACCTCAAGCTCAAGATGCCAGGACCTCAGGGGGTCATTACAGTTAACGGAAACACAGAGCGCTCTCTCCGAACGGAGGAGCACACTGCAGCCCTCGCAGCGGAAGTGCAAAGCAGCCTCTTAAGGCAATCCACTAGTTCGGCGTTTAAGGACCCAAACACCTTCAAGCACGCCTGGAGTAATCAGCAACAGGACCACCTGGCACGTTCCGAGCTCGCATAGCAATGCGGCCCCCACCCCGGCCCAAGCCAAACGGCGAAATTCGTGCCACGCGTACATAATTACGCATTAAAAATACCATGGGCACATGCGGGGAGGGGGGCATGACTACGGCACGCCCCAAGACGCGGCTTAAACCGCAGTAGGGCTTCCTGTTTTATTATTTTCTTTTCAGGACTTTAATCTCTGGAAACCTTGTCCGGCAGCATGATTGCCGAACACATGATGCAGCAACCAAGGAGGCAGAAAGCTACATCATACCACGGAACTCCCAGGTGGATTAGGATAATGAGTGAAATACTTGCTTTAATATTATTCCTCAGCTTGCCCTTGGAGGGTACATAGTCCTACTTTTTGCTTATCGCACTACTTGTATCATTCTGCTCTAACGCACATTTTTTACAATGCATTGCATTAAGGCTTTTATTGCATTCTTCTTTATATATATATATATATATATATGTTCATTCGTGACATCTAGCACCCGTACACTCTGGTACGGCCAATACGCTAGGGGCTTAAGCATACCTCACAATACGGCGTGAGAAGTCCGAACACTTTCGACAGTGCGGCACCCCGAACTTATAGCATTATATGCATCAGCTCCGAATCATGTCTTGGGTCAATAGTTGGGTTTGCCTGGCTCCCATGTTTTGGTTACGTTCCGCTATATCGGCTAAGGTAGCACTGGGAGAACTACTGCGATTGTGCCCCGGTTCTGCTGGGCAAAGCACCTCAGTAGAGAAAGCTAAAACTGACTGTCATGATAAGGCGAGAGACTGGTCGCTGTTCGAGAGGTTTTCGAGTCCTTAAAGACTTATGCTGCTTAGCGTGAGGAGCCGGCCCTGTCCGGCTTAAGGCGTCTATCGCGCCCCAGATTCGGCCTTCTGAATACTAGGGGCTTTGCCAAAATTTAAAATTATAGAATTCTATGGCTAAGTGAGAGTGATAACGCATTATAGTTCGATTGCCTTGTTCGTTGTGCTGAGCACCTCCCGTCGAAGGACCCAAAAATGGGAACAAGAGTGCTGAGGTTTATCCCGAACACCCCAGCACTCGTGGCATGGGGGAAAAAGCCGACGACTAGCCATCTCTCAGATCTGATAAACTGCGGAACAGAAGGTAATATTTTAAATTCAAACAAGCGTTGCATAGCGCAGATGAACAAGTTTTCATGAATACAGGATTACACGAGCGAGTTCACTCAAATATTATATCTTTCGTACACTCGACCGCTACAAGACGGGCACCCTTCAGGACACCCTCGTAGTACATCTCGGGGTGGCGATGCTCCTTGCCCTCCGGTGGCCCTTCCTTGATCAGCTTCACGGCGTCCAGCTTGGCCCATTGTACCTTCACACGGGCGAAAGCCCAGCGTGCACATTCGATGCAAACGGACCGCTTGATAACTTTCAGCCATGGGCAGACATCCACAAGCCGCCTCACCAAGCCGAAGTAGCTGTTGGGAAGGGCGTCGCCAGGCCACATCCGGACTATCAAGCCCTTCATGGCCTGTTCGGCCGCCTTGTGTAGCTCGACCAGCTGCTTTAGCTGGTCGCTCATAGGTACTGGGTGTTCGGTCCCAGTATACTGGGCCCAGAACAACTTCTCCGTCGAGCTTCCCTCCTCGACCCAGTAAAATTTTGCGGCATCCGACACGCTGCGGGGCAAATCTGCGGATGCTCCTGGAGAGCTCCGGATTTGGGTAAGTAACAAGTAATTTACTTTCACATGCTTACTTTGCATATAGAATGCCTTACCCGCCGCTATCTTCTTCATCGCATCAATCTCCTGGAGGGCCTTTTGGGCTTCGGCCTTGGCACTCTTTGCACCCTCAAGGGCCGTGGCAAGCTCGGACTCTCGCGTCTTCAAGTCAAGCTCCAGCGCCTCGTGCTTCGTCACGAGAGCGTGGAGCTCTTTCTGCACCTCGCCCACCCGTGCCTCATGCCTCTCCCGCTCGGTGCGCTCCTTGGACGCTTTGTTTTTGGCCTCGGACAACGCTTGCTTCAGGGTCTCCACCTCGGTCGTGGCCCCTGGCAAATTTATGATAATCCTGTCATTTTGCAATCCCTTTCCTTTTATATAGATCCATAGACTAGGTACTACTTACCTTTGTTATCCTCGAGCTGCCTCTTGGCAAGGCCGGGCTCTTCCTTGGACCCTTTAAGGTCCTGCTTCAGTGCGGCGACCTCCGCAGTCAGTGCGGCAGAGGCCAGCAGCGAAGCCTGCATACGCATATAGACATACTTATATTAAACTCCTGTGATATTGTTTGATCCTCTGTTCGGCTTTTCTTTGTGAACACCAAACAGAGCATCAGGGGCTACTGTCTATGCGGTAATATTTCTTCTATATTTCAAAAACTTACCTCAAAGCCTGTTAGAAGGCTGGCACAGGCTTCAGTCAATCCGCTCTTGGCGGACTGAACCTTCTGGACCATCGCACTCATAATAGTGCGGTGCTCTTCGTCTATGGAAGTGCTGCGAAGCGCTCCCAGTAGATTGTCCGGTGCCTCTGGATGGGCAGAGGTCACCGGCACAGGCGTCTTGCCCCTCTTGGAAGGAGGCCGCCTGTCCGAGTCCGGAACCACTGGAGGTTCCGGCACGGTGTTCGGCTGAGGGCCGAACTCGGAGCCCTCGGGGGCTTTGCTCCCCCTGCTCCCGGAGTCCGGAAGGTCGCTTTGAGGCGCCTCCGGGACTGTCTCCCCTCGACCCAGTGCCTCTTGAGACAACACCTCGGCGTTGTCCGTAGGGCAAGGGGAGGTGGCGGTCGGAAGTGGATCACTATCCATATCCGACGAGCCCAGGGAGCCGTTCGACGAGGATACGTCGATACGGGTTCGGGGCGGTCTGCACAATCATAATTCGGCGTTTCTATGAGTTACTCTGGTATCCGAATACTTACGACTTCGCCAGGGGCTTGGCCCTAAGCAGCCACTCGTCTTCGCCTTCAGCGGCGGTGGTGGAGTAGTCCAGAAGGAGAGTCCTTCCCTTCTTCGACCCTTCTCCCCCCCAGTAGGGGCGGCCTTACTTTTCTTGTCTCCCCGACTGGAGGGGGAACATCTTCATCTTCCTCCTTGTCTTCGGGGGAGGAGTGCGTCACGGATTTATCGGACGATGAGTCCGATAACACCTGGCGTCGGGAGCTCTTTCGGGTTCCCTTGGCCTTCTTGGTCTTCTCCGGCACCTTGTAAGGAGCCGGAGTCAGCATCTCCGTCAGGAGCGCGTTCGCAGTGTCTTCGGGCAGAGGGGCCGGACAATTAATCTGCCCCGACGTCTCCACCCAGTTCTATCAAAGGCATGGAGATCAGACCCCACACATGGTTAAGCTAGGGGAAATAAATGTCCTACCGGATGTATAGAACTCACCGAATGCGCTTGGCGCTTCGCGCTTAGCCCGCGGTCCTCGGTGAGGGAGGGAGGGACCTCAGCGCCCTTGAACAACACCTTCCAGACGTCCTTGTGCGTCGTGTCGAAGAGCTCGCTCAGAGTCTGGTGCTGGGTCGGGTCGAACTCCACCAAGTTGAAGTCCCGTTGTTGGCACGGGAGGATCCGGCGGATGAGCATGACCTGGACTATATTGACAAGCTTGAGCTTCTTGCCGGCCATATTTCGGATACATTTCTGGAGTCTGTCCAGCTCTACCGATGAACCCCAGGACATGCCCTTCTCTTTCCAGGAGGTGAGCCGCTTGGGGATTCCGGATCGAAACTTGGGGGAAGCCACCCATTTCGCGTCGCGCGGCTCGGTGATGTAGAACCACGCCGATTGCCACCCCTTTGTGGTCTCCACGAAGGAGCCCTCAAGCCATGTGACATTGGGCATCTTGCCCACCATGGCTCCGCCGCATTCTGCTTGTTGGCCTACCACCACCTTCGGCTTGATGTTAAAGGTCTTCAGCCACAGGCCGAAGTGGGGCCGGACACGGAGGAAAGCCTCACAGACGACGATGAACACCGAAATGTTGAGGATGAAGTTCGGGGCCAGATCATGAAAGTCCAGCCCGTAGTAGAACATGAGACCACGGACGAATGGATGAAGGGGAAAACCCAGTCCATGGAGGAAGTGGTGGAGGAAAACTACCCTCTCATGAGGTTCCGGGGTAGGAACGTTCTGCCCCGCAGCGGGCAGCCAATGCGCGATATTCGCGGCTAAGTATCCGGCGCCGCGCAGCTTTTTGATGTGCCCCTCCGTAACGAAGGAAGCCATCCATTTTCCCCCCGCTCCGGACATGTTTGGAGAAGGTTGAGGGGAAGGATGTGGACTTGGGCGTTGGAGCTCGAGTGCAAAAGAGTGGATGAGCAAGGAGGAAGAAGGCATGGGTAGAAAAAGGTTAAACCCTGTCCCTTTATAAGGGCGGCCGAAACTATATATGCGCCCCCACTAGCCTGGTAAAACTCGCTTATCCCCCAAGCGCCGTAATTGATGGCGCGATCGGGTTACCCACGCCCGTATTGATGAGAATCCCGTAATAAGGGGGACACGATCTCTACTTTGACGAGACGTGTCAAAAAACTGCCTCGTGTTATGTGCGGGGCTAGTTAAAGGAAACTGTTCGAATAATCACTGGGCCATGGCTTAATGTCATGTTGCCAAAACGTGTCAGCAGATTAGATTTGTGGAAATATTATTCTCTCTGCGGAGATATGTGGAACTTGTTTTGCAGGGTCGAACACTATCCTTTATTTGAACTCTTCTGTGGTATATCCGGAGGAGGAACCCGCCTTGCAATGCCGAAGACAACACTGCGCGCCAGACTCATCGTCATTGAAGCCTGGTTCAGGGGCTACTGAGGGAGTCCGGGATTAGGGGTCTCCGGACAGCCAGACTTTATCCTTCGGCCGGACTATTGGACCATGAAGATACTAAATTGAAGACTTCGTCTCGTGTCCGGATGGGACTCTACTTGGGTGGAAGGCAAGCTAGGCAATACGGATATGGATATTTCCTCCTTTGTAACCGACCTTGTGTAATCCTAACCCTCTCCGGTGTCTATATAAACCGGAGGGTTTAGTCCGTAGGACAACAACAATCATAGCATAGGCTAGCTTCTAGGGTTTAGCCTCTCCGATCTCGTGGTAGATCAACTCTTGTAATACCCATATCATCAAGAATAAATCAAGAAGGACGTTGGGTTTTACCTCCATCAAGAGGGCCCGAACCTGGGTAAACATCATGTCCCCTGCCTCCTGTTACCATCCGCCTAGACGCACAGTTCGGGACCCCCTACCCGAGATCCGCCGGTTTTGACACTGACACCCTTGTTCTCATGGTCGCAGAAGCAGCGATAGAAGACACAATATGGATCGAGGCGGATCTTCCTGCGCCGGAGTTGGATTTTTCATAGATGGCACATGATAAGTTCAGAGCCTCCTCTTCAAGGGCAGGGAGCATGGCAAGGGAACAGATGATTCGAGTTTGCTCCACCATGAGGTCACTGGCGGGTCAGGATTGCTGCTTCGCCAGGGTCCAAGCACGGGCATTCTTGCCGCCAACCGTCATTGCGTGGCACTGGCATGACACACCTTCTCCCTTGGCCACCGACGTCGAATTAAGCAAACAATCTCATCTACTAGAATTTGAGCCTCCCCTGTTTGCGGTTTTTGATGAAAAAACATCACTTTTAATATAAGCCGGGGAGCTTCTTCCTCTTCCCATGTTATTTTCCATCACACGATTCATTGATGATTCTATGTGTGTTGGTATTCCTGTGTTTTTATGGCAAAAAATTCCACATCAATTCAGTTGAAAGAAGATACCAGAGTCTCTTGTATTTGTGCGACAACCAGTGATGCCTTGTGTCCTACTCATCACTGAACAAACAAGATAAAACCATCGAGTCCCTATCGGCTTTGCTAACTGGTCAAGAGTTTACCCTCCTTTTTAAAAACAAAAAAAACTTCGCTACCTTCTTCGCGACCCTAGAAGATGCCTGACCAAGGGGGCGGGGAATATCAGGGTGCTAGGTGCTATATATGCTATTTTCTTGAGCTCCCCTCAATTTTTCAACATAACTCTGGCCATTAATTTGGTTAACAATGAATTACATGCCTTGATCAGGTGTATATAATTTATATCTTGTAGATGATCAAAGTTATGTTCAAAATTTGGTGTGATCTTTATATAGTACACTTTGCGTAGCGACTAGGATAGTAACACGTAATTCAGACGTGGATAGGCAGTGTGCGGGCGTCTGATGAAGTGTCCGAGCATACGCTCTATATTAGGAAACCTATGTGCCACATCATCCTACTCTGTCAAAAAGGAAAGTACATGAGTCTCCAACCTCACGCTGCCTCAGTCAAAAACCCATGTGCATTTATTTTCAGGTTTCAAAAAAAGCTATAACTTTTGATTTAGTGTCAGAATCAAGATCCATTTTCACCGTTGGGTTTCTCGTGATGAGCTCTTCAAAAAATAGATCCCATATGAGTAGGTTTCGACAAAGTTTATTTTAGAGAAACTTCGGGTGCTATATAGGCAACTTTAATGCTATAGGAGAGCAACTCTTTTGTATTGCCTACTACCTCCGCCAGGATTTAATAGGCCCCCTACCATGGCATTACTCTACCACTAAGTTAAAAAGGCTTTTTATTTAATTCAACAATTAGCCACTTCGATTTCCCATTATGGGTCTATTTGCATAATATACATATAATATATACTATATAGATATAGAGAGAGAGATTATGTAGAGATTGCATATGTATATATCGATATCTTGAGAGCTGAAAATAAAATTAATAAAAAAACATAACCCTATATAACATATCCAACTCTTCTTGGTTCAGGGTTTTTTGTTTCCGAAGACCAGAAAAATAGGCGGATTCTGGAACCCCAAGGATTCAATGGTATATGGTAGTATTTTGAACCAAACTTTAACCATCCATATTGTTGGGGAACGTAGCATGCAATTTCAAAAAAAATCCTACAATCTCGCAAGATCTATCTAGGAGATGCATAGCAACGAGAGGAGGAGAGTGTGTCCACATACCCTCGTAGACCGAAAGCGGAAGCATTATGTTAACGCGGTTGATGTAGTCGAACGTCTTCACGATCCAACCGATCCAAGTACCGAACGTATGGCACCTCTGTGTTCAGCACACGTTCAACTCGATGACGTCCCTCGAGCTCTTGATCCAGTAGAGGGTCGAGGGAGAGTTTCATCAGCACGATGGAGTGGTGACGGTGATGGTGATGTGATCCTCGCAGGGCTTCGCCTAAGCACTACGACGCTATGACCGGAGGAGTAAACTGTGGAGGGGGCACCACACATGGCTAAGAAACAATTGTTGTGTCTTTGGGGTGCCCCCTGACCACATATATAAAGGAGGGGGGGAGGAGGAGGTTGGACCAAGGGGGGCGCGCCAAGAGGGGGGAGTCCTACTAGGACTCCGTTCCTAATAGGATTCGGCCCCCTTTCCTTCCAACCGAGAGGGGTGAAGGGGAAAGGTGGGAGAAGGAGAAGGAAAGAGGGGGCCCGCGCCCCTCCCCTTGTCCAATTCAGATTGGGCAAGGGGGGCACCTCCCGTGGCCTGCCTCCTCTCCTCCACTATGGCCCATTAGGACCATTAACTTTCCCGGGGGGTTCCGGTAGCCTCCCGGTACTCTAAAAAATCCCCAAACCTTATCGGAACCATTCCGGTGTCCGTATATAACCTTCCAATATATAAATCTTTACCTCTCGGCCATTTCGAGACTCCTCGTCATGTCCCTGATCTCATCCGGGACTCCGAACAAACTTCGGTCACCAAAACACATAACTCATAATACAAATCATCATCGAACGATAAGCGTGCGGACCCTACGGGTTCGAGAACTATGTATACATGACCGAGACATATCTCTGGTCAATAATCAATAGTGGAACCTGGATGCTCGTATTGGCTCCTACATATTCTACGAAGATCTTTATTAGTCAAACCGCATAACAACATACGTTATTCCCTTTGTCATTGGTATGTTACTTGCCCGAGATTCGATCGTCGGTATCATCATACCTAGTTCAATCTCGTTACCGGAAATTCTCTTTACTTGTTCCGTAATGCACCATCCCGCAATTAACTCACTAGTCACATTGCTTGCAAGGCTTATAGTGATGTGCATTACCGAGAGGGCCCAGAGATACCTCTCCAATACACGGAGTGACAAATCCCAATCTTGACCTATGCCAACTCAACAAACACCTTCAGATACACCTGTAGAGCATCTTTATAATCACCCAATTATGTTGTGACATTTGATAGCACACAAGGTGTTCCTCCGGTATTCGGGAGTTGCATAATCTCATAGTCAGAGGAATATGTATAAGTCATGAAGAAAGCAATAATAATAAAACTAAACGATCATAATGCTAAGCTAACGGATGGGTCTTGTCCATCACATCATTGATGTGATCCTGTTTATCAAATGACAACACATATCTATGGTCAGGAAACATAACCATCTTTGATTAACGAGCTAGTCAAGTAGAGGCATACTAGGGACACTCTGTTTGTCTATGTATTCACACATGTACTAAGTTTCCGGTTAATACAATTTTAGCATGAATAATAAACATTTATCATGATATATGGAAATATAAATAACAACTTTATTATTGCTTCTAGGGCATATTTCCTTCAGTCTCCCACTTGCACTAGAGTCAATAATCTAGATTACATTATAATGATTCTAACACCCAGGGAGTCTTGGTGCTGATCATGTTTTGCTCGTGAGAGAGGCTTAGTCAACGGGTCTGCTGTCTGCAACATTCAGATCCGTATGTATCTTGCAAATCTCTATGTCTCCTTCCTTGACTTGATTGCTGATACGTCTCCGTCGTATCTACTTTTGGCCCTTGTTTTGGACTCTAACTTGTATGATTTGAATGGAACTAACCCGGACTGACGCTGTTTTTAGCAGAATTACCATGGTGTTGTTTTATGTGCAGAAAACAAATATTCTCGGAATGACCTGAAACTCCACGGAACATCTTAGAAAAAACAATAAAAAATCCTCGCCAAAGATGAAGACCGGGGGCCCACACCCTTCTCACGAGGGTGGGGGGCGCGCCCCCTACCTCGTGGGCCCCCTGTTGTGTCTCCGACTCCAACTCCACCTCCATATATTGAGTTTCAATGAGAAAAAAAATCAGAGAGAAGAAATCATTGCGTTTTACGATACAGAGCCGCCGCCAAGCCCTAAAACCTCTCGGGAGGGCTAATCTGGAGTCCGCTCGGGGCTCCGGAGAGGGGGATTCATCGCCGTCGTCATCATCAACCATCCTCCATCTCCAATTTCATGATGCTCATCGCTGTGCGTGAGTAATTCCATCGTAGGCTTGCTAGACGATGATGGGTTGGATGAGATTTATCATGTAATCGAGTTAGTTTTGTTAGGGTTTGATCCCTAGTATCCATTATGTTCTGAGATTGATGTTGCTATGACTTTGCTATGCTTAATGCTTGTCACTAGGGCCCGAGTGCCATGATTTCAGATCTGAACCTATTATGTTTTCATGAATATATGTGAGTTCTTGATCCTATCTTGCAAGTCTATAGTCACCTACTATGTGTTATGATCCGGCAACCCCGAAGTGACAATAATCGGGACCACTCCCGGTGATGACCATAGTTTGAGGAGTTCATGTATTCACTATGTGCTAATGCTTTGTTCTAGTTCTCTATTAAAAGGAGGCCTTAATATCCCTTAGTTTCTAATAGGACCCCACTGCCACGGGAGGGTAGGACAAAAGATGTCATGCAAGTTCTTTTCCATAAGCACGTATGACTATATACGGAATACATGCCTACATTACATTGATGAATTGGAGCTAGTTCTGTGTCGCCCTATGTTATGACTGTTACATGATGAACCACATCCGGCATAATTATCCATCACTAATCCGTTGCCTACAAGTCTTCCATATACTGGTTCACGCTTATTTACTTTCCCGCTGCTACTATTACAATCACTACAAAATACCAAAAACATTACTTTTGCTGTCTTTACTTTTGTTGCTGCTACCACCACTATCATATTACTTTACTACTAAACACTCTGCCGCAGATACTAAGTTTCCAGGTGTGGTTGAATTGACAACTCAGCTGCTAATACTTGAGAATATTCTTTGGCTCCCCTTGTGTCGAATCAATAAATTTGGATTGAATACTCTACCCTCAAAAGCTGTTGCGATCCCCTATACTTGTGGGTTATCAAGACTAATTTCTGGTGCCGTTGCCGGGGAGCATAGCTATGTTCTTTGAGTCACTTGGGATTTATCTCTGCTAGACACTATGAAGAACTTGAGAGATCCAAAAACCAAGATCTATCCCTCAACTACGAGGGGAGGTAAGGAACTGCCATCTAGCTCTGCACTTGATTCACCTTCTGTTATGAGTAAGTTTGCGACACCTACATCTGCTTCTGCTATTCGTTCTGATATGTCGCATGTTATTGATGATGCCACTTCTGCTATGCATGATACTTATGATGAAACTGCTTCTGTGCCTGATACTACTATGCCCCTTAGTGAATTTCTTGATGAACAAATTGCTAGGGCTAGAGAAAAAGAAATTATTGAATATGAATACGATGATGATAGTGATGATGAAAATATGCCTGTTATTCCTGAGGGTTATCTTTTTGATATGGAATCTTCTGCCGCTATTTTTGCTTGCAAAGATAGATATGAGCTTAAGAGGTTATTAGTTAAATGGAACAAAGAATCACTTAGAGATAGAATGAAACCCTACCCTGCTTTTGCTACTTCACCTATATGTGTTCCTGATAAAGATTATGAATTCTCTGTTGATCCTGATATAATTACTTTGGTTGAATCTGATCCGTTTTATGGCTATGAATCTGAAACTGTTGTGGCACATCTTACTAAGTTAAATGATATAGCTGCCCTGTTTACTAATGATGAGAGATCATGTTACTTTTATATACTCAAAATATCTCTGTTCTCATTAAAGGGGGATGCTAAGATATGGTTTAATTCTCTTGATCCTGGTTGTGTGCGTAGTCCCCAGGATATGATTTATTACTTCTCTGCTAAATATTTCCCTGCTCATAAGAAACAAGCTGCTTTGAGGGAAATATACAACTTCGTGCAAATTAAAGAAGAGAGTCTCCCACAAGCTTGGGGGAGGCTTCTCAAGTTACTAAATGCTTTTCTTGATCATCCTCTTAAGAAACATGAAATACTTGATATCTTTTATAATGGACTAACCGATGCTTCCAGAGATTACCTGGATAGCTGTGCTGGTTCTCTTTTCAGGGAAAGAACACCAGATGAAGCTGAAATTCTATTGAATAATATGTTGACAAATGAAAATAATTGGGCACCTCCTGAGCAAGCTCCTGAGCCATCTCCTACTCCAATTACTGAGCCTATTCCTAAACCAACTCCGAAAAAGAGAGGTGTTCTATTTCTCAGTCCCGAAGATATGCAAGAGGCAAAGAAATCTATGAAAGAAAAAGGTATTAAAGCTGAAGACGTTAAGAATTTACCTCCTATTGAAGAAATACATGGTCTTAATATACCGCCTGTTGAAGAAACATATGATCTTAATTATTTATTTACTGAAGAACCTCCTGATCCCGATATCCCGACACAGGTAGTAAAGGTAAATTCTCTCTATAGATATGATAAAGCTGAAATTCCTCCTACTAAAATTGCTAGTCAGTGCTTGGATGAGTTTGATAACTTTATGTATAAGCAAGACGACTTCAATGCTTATTTTGGTAGACAATTAAAATAAAATGCTTATATGATTAGACGCTTGGGTGATTATATGGCTAATATTAAAGGTGAGCTTAAACTTGTTAGCAAACATGCTTCTATGGTTACCACTCAAGTAGAACAAGTACTTAAGGCTAAAAAAGAAGTGCTTGATGAAATGAATAGTAAGAAAAATGATTATGCTGTTAGAGTGGCTACTAGAACTGGTAGAATGACTCAGGAACCTTTGTATCCTGAAGGCCACCCTAAGAGAATCGAGCAAGATTCTTAAAGAAATAATATTGATGTTCCTAGTTCTTCTAAAAAGAAGAAGAAGAAAAATGATAGAACTGTGCAAACTTCTAGTGAACCTATTGCTGAACCACCTGATAATCCAAATGATATTTCTATGTCTGATGCTGAAACACAATCTGGTAATGAACATGAACCTAGTAAAAATATTAATGATGATGTTCATGATGATGCTCAACCTAGTAATGATAATGATGTAGAAATTGAACCTGCTGTTGATCTTGATAACCCACAATCAAAGAATCAACGTTATGATAAAAGAGACTTTGTTGCTAGGAAACATGGTAAAGAAAGGGAACCTTGGGTTCAGAAACCCATGCCTTTTCCTCCGAAACCATCCAAGAAAAAGGATGACGAGGATTTTGAGCGCTTTGCTGAAATGATTAGGCCTATCTTTTTGCATATGAGATTAACTGATTTGCTCAAAACAAATCCTTATGCCAAATATATGAAGGATATCATTACTAATAAAAGAAAGATACCGGAAGCTGAAATTTCCACCATGCTTGCTAATTACACTTTTAAGGGTGGAATACCAAAGAAACTTGGAGACCCCGGAGTACCTACTATACCATTAAAAGAAATTATATTAAAACTGCTTTATGTGATCTTGGAGCCGGTGTTAGTGTTATGCCTCTCTCTTTATATCGTAGACTTGACTTGTATAAGCTGACACCTACTGAAATATCTTTGCAAATGGCTGATAAATCAACTACTATACCTGTTGGTATCTGTGAGGATGTGCCTGTTGTAGTTGCAAACGTTACTATTTTAACAGACTTTGTTATACTTGATATTCCCGAGGATGATAGTATGTCTATTATTCTTGGAAGTCCTTTTTCTTAATACTGTAGGGGCTGTTATTGATTGCAACAAAGGCAATGTCACTTTTCATGTTAATGGTAATGAGCATACGGTACACTTTCCGAGGAAACAACCTCAAGTTCATAGTATCAATTCTATTGGGAAAATCCTATTGATTATATTTGGAGGTTTTGAATTTCCTCTCCCTACTGCCAAGAAGAAATATGATATACTTATTATTGGGGATGTGCATATCCCGGTTGAGGTAACCTAGTGTTATTCGAAATTTCCCCGGTTTCATGTTAATCGGAATGAGTTTGTTAACAAGACTTGATCAACCTTGTTAGTGGATTCCTTTTGACGAGCATGAGATGGATGAAACTAGAAGCACAACCTTCTGTACCCTCTCTATACTTTCTATTATTTAGTTTAAATAAAATAAAAATAAATAATTTTCTGTCTGTTATCTGATATCCATGCAATATAAAAATACCTCGAAAATAAAAATCCTCAGAATGACATGCCAATTTAATATGATTTTTTGGGAATATTTGAGGATTTACTGTGCAAAAATTACTGCGGGAGGAGCTGCCACCTGGCCACGAGGGTGGTGGGCCCCCCCTATAGGGCGCGCCCCCTGCCTCGTGGGCCCACGGTGGCCCTCCTCCACTTACCTCAGCACCCATCTTCTTCCTCTGTCTCACACAAACCCTAAAAACCAACTCAAGCACGAGTTCCAACCACTTTTGCTGCGATTTTCGATCTCCTTGCTCAAAGCGCCTCTCTCAAAACTGCTTGGGGAGATTGTTCCTTGGTATGTGACTCCTCCATTGGTCCAATTAGTTTTTGTTCTAGTGCTTTATTCTTTGCAAATTTGTGCTGCATAGGTGACCATGTTCTTGAACTTGCATGTCAAATTTATATGGTTCCAAGTAGTTCTAATGCTTGCTATGGGCTCTAGGCACTTGTAGGAGTAGTTGCTATCAATATTATTGAGTTTGGTTTACTTTTATTTTGAAGTTACTAAAAATTTCAGAATTTTTCAGAGAAAAACAATATGTTTAGGAAGATGTTCCAAGGTGGTTCCTCTAAGAAGCAAGGACCCAGGATTGCTATGCGCGATGCTGACGAGAATCCACCAAGAGACGCTCCAGTACGACCTTGCGAATGACCGTCGGAAAATTTTATGGACCGTGTGGGAATTAAAGAAGAATTCAAAGCATATTTGCGCAATGCCGGTCTTGTGGATTTTGAGGCTAATAAATGCCCCCAGTGTCATGATCTCACAAGTTCATTAGTGAGGAGGTTTGAGTATTCATCTTCGCGTAATTCCCCTTCAGTCATGTTTGATCTTTATGACAAATCTTATACAATGGACCTAGAGGATTTCACTTTTGCTTGTGAACTTCCATCATGGGGCAGTATTAGGGATCCCCCTAAATCTGAATTTAGAAACTTTCTTGCTACTATAACTATGGGGGAATCCAGAGATATAACGCAGGCTACCATAGGGAGCATTCACTTTCCTGCTATACATTATTTTGCTCTTTTTATCGGTAGATGCATAAATGCTAAGGATGAAGCATGTCACATGTGTGTCCCTGATCTCAGCATTCTTAGGAGTGCTGTGTTAGGAGACCAATCTTATCATATGGGAGCCATTGTAGCTCGTAGGTTGCATCATAATAGACATAATAGGGATTTCTTTGGAGGAATTTATGCAACCCGCTTAGCTCATTTTCTTGAAATAGACATTCGTGAGGGTGATATGGAGTTGCCTCCTGCATATTTAGATTATGACTCTATGGCTTCGCACCAGTTTGTCGAGAGGCCTGAATCACCTCTCTTATATCGGTTAATTTTTGATAAATGACGTGTTTTCCGTATTACTCTCCCTACTCCTGCCTTCTTTGATTCACAGACAAAAGGAAGATATGTTATCACCAGAGAGGAGGCAGAAGAGTACGAGAGGAGAGCGGAGGCAGCCCAACTCCACGCTGTAGCTCAGTAGGCGATAACCGATGCACATCAGTATGATCCCAAATATCCTTCCTCATCACAGTACGACCCCAACAACTATTATTATGGATATCCGCCAGACCAGCCGTGGCCATAGACCAACTTAGGCCAAAAGCCTAAGCTTGGGGGAGTACGTATTTCTCACCGACATTACATTTATGTTCACACACACTCATTGCTAGATGTCAGTGCTCATACTTTTTCACTGTAATATCCATGCTAGTTTATTTTCCTTTTCCTGCTTTTTCTTGTGTGTTTGTTAAACCTTAAGAAAAACAAAAAAAATAGTAGTAGTTTATTTTTCTGCTGTAGTAGTATTAATTAAAAAGAAAACCCAAAAATATTTCCCGTTCATCTTTTGCTTGTTGGGAGCTTTCCCGTGTAAATAGTTTTATTTCTTTTCTTTTCTTTGGGGGTCAGTAGGAGAAGACCATAGTTAAATTGTTGAAGTGGCTCTTATATGCATTATTGTTGATTTAACCTAGAGCCCATATTGCCTTGTCTTCTCCTGTTTATTGAATGCTCACAGATTCCAGCTTAGTCCAATGCACGTGCACTCTTATTATTATTCACACCGTTCGGTCATGCAAGTGAAAGGCAATTATGATGATATATGATGGACTGACTGAGATGAGAAAAACTGGTATGAACTCGACCTCTTTTGTTTTTGTAAATATGATGAGTCCCTCGTTCTGGATTCAGCTTATTATGAATAAACATGTTTGCAATGACAATTAGAGATCATAGTTGCTTGTGCCATGCTTGATTAGCTATGAGTTATAATGATTTACCTTGTATGCCAACATGCTATTGAGATGATTATGATGTGGTATGATGGGGTGGTATCCTCTTTTGAATGATTTAAGTGACTTGACTTGGCACATGTTCACGCATGTAGTTGAAACAAAATCAACATAGCCTTCACGATATTTATGTTCATGGTGGATTATATCCTACTCATGCTTGCATCCAATGTTTATTAATTTTAATGCATGTACATGGCTGTTGTCGCTCTCTAGTTGGTCGCTTCCCAGTCTTTTGCTAGCCTTCACTTGTACTAAGCGGGAAACTGCTTGTGCATCCAATCCCTTAAACCCAAAATTTATTCCAGATGAGTCCACCATACCTTCCTATATGCGGTATCTACCTGCCGTTCCAAGTAAATTTGTATGTGCCAAACTCTAAACCTTCAAATAAACATTCTATTTTGTATGCTCGAATAACTCATGTATCAACAAAGGCTGTCCTTATCTTCCGTGTTAGGCGGGTTATTCTCAAGAGGAGTGGACTCCGCTCCTCACTCACGAGAAAATGGCTGGTCACTAGGATGCCCAGTCCCATGCTTTATGCAAACTAAGTTAAAATTAATTGCAAACAAAACTCCCCCTGGGACCTGCTGTA
This sequence comes from Triticum aestivum, assembly GCF_018294505.1. Taxonomy (NCBI): domain Eukaryota; kingdom Viridiplantae; phylum Streptophyta; class Magnoliopsida; order Poales; family Poaceae; genus Triticum; species Triticum aestivum. The sequence goes on from NC_057794.1 coordinate 521,652,208, forward strand.
TGTTGGAGGCACTTGTTGTTTCGAGCAAGCCATGGATTGATGCTTGTTGGTGGAGGGGGAGTATAAACTTTACCATTCTGTTTGGGAACCGCCTATAATGTGTTTAGCATGGAAGATATCGCCATCTCTTAGTTGTTACGTTGACAATGAAAGTATACCACTCAAAATACAATTTACCTCTATTTCAAAACTGAGCTCTGGCACCTCTACAAATCCCTGCTTCCCTCTGCGAAGGGCCTATCCATTTACTTTTATGATGAGTCATCACCCTCTTATTAAAAAGCACTAGCTGGAGAGCACAACCGTCATTTGCATTCATCACCGTTAATTTATATTGGGTATGACTATGATTGGATCTCTTTTACCATGAATTACAATGTCTAGTCAGTCCTTGATCTTTAAAGGTGCTCTGCATTTATGTTTTGCGGTCTCAGAAAGGGCTAGTGAGATACCATCTTGTTATATCATATTATGATTGTTTTGAGAAAGTGTTGTCATCCGAGATTTATTATTATGACTTGCTAGTTGATTATGCTATTGATATGAGTAATGATGAGACCTGAGAATTATTGCAAATGTGGTTAGTTATGATCTACGCTGATAACTTGAATGCTGGCTTGACATAGTTACAACAACAAGAGCAAATAGAGTTTGTAAAAGCTTTTCTTTCTTTCTTTCAATTTGTCAACTGAATTGCTTGAGGACAAGCAAGGGTTTAAGCTTGGGGGAGTTGATACGTCTCCGTCGTATCTACTTTTCCAAACACTTTTGCCCTTGTTTTGGACTCTAACTTGTATGATTTGAATGGAACTAACCCGGACTGACGCTGTTTTCAGCAGAATTACCATGGTGTTGTTTTATGTGCAGAAAACAAATATTCTCGGAATGACCTGAAACTCCACGGAACATCTTAGAGAAAACAATAAAAAATCCTCGCCAAAGATGAAGACCGGGGGGCCCACACCCTTCTCACGAGGGTGGGGGGCGCCCCCCTAGGGTGCGCCCCTACCTCGTTGGCCCCCTATTGTGTCTCCGACTCCAACTCCACCTCCATATATTGAGTTTCGATGAGAAAAAAAAATCAGAGAGAAGAAATCATCGCGTTTTACGATACGGAGCCGCTGCCAAGCCCTAAACCTCTCGGGAGGGCTGATTTGGAGTCCGTTCTGGGCTCCGGAGAGGGGGATTCGTCGCCGTCGTCATCATCAACCATCCTCCATCACCAATTTCATGATGCTCGCCGCCGTGCGTGAGTAATTCCATCGTAGGCTTGCTGGACGGTGATGGGTTGGATGAGATTTATCATGTAATCGAGTTAGTTTTGTTAGGGTTTGATCCCTAGTATCGATTATGTTCTGAGATATATGTTGCTATGACTTTGCTATGCTTAATGCTTGTCACTAGGGCCCGAGTGCCATGATTTCAGATATGAACCTATTATGTTTTCATGAATATATGTGAGTTCTTGATCCTATCTTGCAAGTCTATAGTCACCTACTATGTGTTATGATCCGGCAACCCCGAAGTGACAATAATCGGGACCACTCCCGGTGATGACCATAGTTTGAGGAGTTCATGTATTCACTATGTGCTAATGCTTTGTTCCGGTTCTCTATTAAAAGGAGGCCTTAATATCCCTTAGTTTCCAATAGGACCCCGCTGCCACGGGAGGGTAGGACAAAAGATGTCATGCAAGTTCTTTTCCATAAGCACGTATGACTATATACGGAATACATGCCTACATTACATTGATGAATTGGAGCTAGTTCTGTGTCGCCCTATGTTATGACTATTACATGATGAACCGCATCCGGCATAATTATCCATCACTAATCCGTTGCCTACAAGTTTTCCATATACTGGTTCACGCTTATTTACTTTCCTGCTGCTACTGTTACTATCACTACAAAATACCAAAAACATTACTTTTGCTGTCTTTACTTTTGTTGCTGCTACCACCACTATCATATTACTTTGCTACTAAACACTCTGCTGCAGATACTAAGTTTCCAGGTGTGGTTGAATTGACAACTCAGCTGCTAATACTTGAGAATATTCTTTGGCTCCCCTTGTGTCGAATCAATAAATTTGGGTTGAATACTCTACCCTCGAAAGCTATTGCGATCCCCTATAATTGTGGGTTATCAATCACGGATGGAATTGAAGCGTCTCTTGATGTGTTTGGTTGTCTTGTGAAATCTGGATTCCTTCGCCAAGGCAATTGCTCCAGTATTGTCACAAAAGATTTTCATTGGACCTGATGCACTAGGTATTACACCTAGATCGGATATGAACTCCTTCATCCAGACTCCGTTTGCTGCTTCTGAAGCAGCTATGTACTTCACTTCACACGTAGATCCCGCCACGATGCCCTGCTTGGAACTGCACCAACTGACAGCTCCACCATTCGATATAAATATGTATCCGGTTTGTGACTTAGAGTCATCTGGATCAGTGTCAAAGCTCGCATCGACGTAACCATTTACGACAAGCTCTTTGTTGCCTCCATAAACAAGAAACATATCCTTAGTCATTTTCAGGTATTTTAGAATGTTCTTGACCCCTGTCCAGTGATCCGCTCCTGGATTACTTTGGTACCTCCCTACTAAAATTATAGCAAGGCACACATCAGGTCGACTACACAACATTGCATACATGATAGAACCTATGGCCGAGGCATAGGGAATGACTTCCATTTTCTTTCCGTCTTCTACAGTGGTCAGGCATTGAGTCCAATATATAAGCAGCTTGTAAGAACCCTTTCTTTGACTGATCCATTTTGAATTTCTTCAAAACTTTATCAAGGTATGTGCTTTGTGAAAGTCCAATTAAGCGTCTTGATCTATCTCTATAGATGTTGATGCCCAATATATAAGAAGCTTCACCAAGGTCTTTCATTGAAAAATTCTTATTCAAGTATCCTTTTATGCTATCCAGAAATTCTGTATTATTTCCAATCAACAATATGTCATCCACATATAATATTAGAAATGCTACAGAGCTCCCACTCACTTGCTTGTAAATAAAGGCTTCTCCAAAAGTTTGTATAAAACCATATGCTTTGATCACACTATCAAAGCGTATATTCCAACTCTGAGAGGCTTGCACCAGTCCATAAATGGATCGCTGGAGCTTGCACACTTTGTTAGGACCTTTAGGATCGACAAAACCTTCTAATTGCATCATATACAACTCTTCTTTAAGATATCCATTAAGGAATGCAGGTTTGACATCCATTTGCCAAATTTCATAAGCATAAAATGCGACAATTGCTAACATGATTCGGACAGACTTAAGCATCGCTACGGGTGAGAAGGTCTCATCGTAGTTAACTCCTTGAACTTGTCGAGAACCTTTTGCAACAAGTCAAGCTTTGTAGATAGTAACATTACCGCCAACGTCAGTCTTCCTCTTGAAAATCCATTAATTCTCTATGGCTTGCCGATCATCGGGCAAGTCAACCAAAGTCCACACTTTGTTCTCATACATGGATCCCATCTCAGATTTCATGGCCTCAAGCCATTTTGTGGAATCTAGGCTCATCGTCACTTCCTCATAGTTCGTAGGTTCGTCATGATCAAGTAACATGACCTGCAGAACACGATTATCGTACCACTGTAGTGCGGAGCCTACTCTGGTTGACCTACGAGGTTCCGTAGTAACTTGATCTGAAGTTTCATGATCATCATCATTAGCTTCCTCACTAATTGGTGTAGGAATCACTGGAACTGATTTCTGTGATGAACTACTTTCCAATTCGGAGAAGGTACAATTACCTCATCAAGTTCTACTTTCCTCCCACTCACTTCTTTTGAAAGAAACTCCTTCTCTAGAAAGGATCCATTCTTAGAAACGAATATCTTGCCTTCAGATATGTGATATAAGGTGTATCCAACAGTCTCCTTTGGGTATCCTATGAAGACACATTTCTCCGATTTGGGTTCGAGCTTATCAGATTGAAGCTTTTTCACATAAGCATCGCAACCCCAAACTTTAAGAAATGACAGCTTTGGTTTCTTGCCAAATTAGAGTTCATATTGTGTTGTCTCAACGGATTTAGATGGTGCCCTATTTAACATGAATGCAGCCGTCTCTAAAACATAACCCCAAAACGATAACGGTAAATCGGTAAAGAGACATCGTAGATCACACCATATCTAATAAAGTACGGTTATGATAATTCGGACACACCATTACGCCGTGGTGTTCCAGGTGGCGTGAGTTGCGAAACTATTCCACATTGTTTCAAATGAAGACCAAACTCATAACTAATATTCTCCTCCATGATCGGATCATAGAAACTTTATTTTATTGTTACGATGATTTTCCACTTCACGCTGAAATGCTTTGAACTTTTAAAATGTTTCAGGCTTATGTTTCATTAAGTAGATATACCCATATCTGCTCAAATCATCTGTGAAGGTTAGAAAATAATGATACCCGCCGCGAGCCTCAACACTCATCGGACTGCATACATCAATGTGTATTATTTCCAATAAGTCAGTTGCTCGCTCCATTGTTCCGAAGAACGGAGTCTTAGTCATCTTGCCCATGAGGCATGGTTCGCAAGCATCAAGTGATTCAAAATCAAGTGATTCCAAAAGCCCATTAGCATGGAGTTTCTTCATGCACTTTACACTAATATGACCTAAACGACAGTGCCACAAATAAGTTGCACTATCATTATCAACTTTGCATCTTTTGGCTTCAATATTATGAACATGTGTATCACTACAATCGAGATTCAACAAAAATAGACCACTCATCAAGGGTGCATGACCATAAAATATATTACCCATATAAGTAGAACAACTATTATTCTCTGATTTAGATGAGTAACCGTCTCACATCAAACAAGATCCAGATATAATGTTCATGCTCAATGCTGGCACCAAATAACAATTATTTAGGTCTAAAACTAATCCCGACGGTAGATGTAGAGGTAGTGTGCCGACAGAGATCACATCAACTTTGGAACCATTTCCCACGCGCATCATCACCTCGTCCTTAGACAGTCTTCATTTAATCCGTAGCCCCTGTTTCAAGTTGCAAATATGAGCAACAAAACCAGTATCAAATACCCAGGCGCTACTACGAGCATTAGTAAGGTACACATCAATAACATGTATATCAAATATACCTTTCACTTTGCCATCCTTCTTATCCGCCAAATACTTGGTGTAGTTCCGCTTCCAGTGACCAGTCCCTTTGTAGTAGAAGCACTCAGTTTCAGGCTTAGGTCCAGACTTGGGCTTCTTCCCATGAGAAGCAACTTGCTTGCTATTCTTCTTGAAGTTCGCCGTCTTCCCTTTGCCCTTTTTCTTGAAACTAGTGGTCTTGTTAACCATCAATACTTGATGCTCCTTCTTAATTTCTACCTCCGCAGCCTTTAGCATCGCAAGAGCTCGGGAATTGTCTTTTCCATCCCTTGCATATTATAGTTCATGACAAAGCCTTTATAGCTTGGTAGCAGTGATTGAAGAACTCTATCAATGACATTATCATCAGGAATATTAATTCCCAGCTGAGTCAAGTGGTTATGGTACCCAGACATTCTGAGTATGTGTTCATTGACAGAACTATTCTCCTCCATATTGTAGCTATATAACTTGTTGGAGACTTCATATCTCTCAATCGGGCATTTTCTTGAAATATTAACTTCAACTCCTGGAACATCTCATATGCTCCATGACGTTCAAAACGTCTTTGAAGTCCCAATTCTAAGCCGTAAAGGATGGCACACTGAACTATCGAGTAGTCATCAGCTTTGCTCTGTGAGACGTTCATAACGTCTAGAGTTGCTCTTGCAACGAGTCTTGCACCTAGCGGTGCTTCTAGGACGTAATTCTTCTATGCAGCAATGAGGATAATCCTCAAGTTACGGACCCAGTTCGTGTAGTTGCTACCATCATCTTTCAACTTAGCTTTCTCTAGGAACACATTAAAATCCGAGGGAACAGGAGCACGGGCAATTGATCTACAACAACATAGATATGCAAAAACTATAAGGTACTAAGTTTATGATAAATTAATGTTTAATTAATCATATTGCTAAAGAACTCCCACTTAGATAGACATCCCTCTAGTCATCTAAATGATCACGTGATCCATATCAACTAAACCATGTTCGATCATCACGTGAGATGGAGTAGTTTTCAATGGTGAACATCACTATGTTGATCATATCTACTATATGATTCACATTCGAACTTTCGGTCTCAATGTTCAGAGGCCATATCTGCATATTCCAGGCTCGTCAAGTTTAACCCGAGTATTCTGCACGTGCAAAATTGGCTTGTACCCGTTGTATGTGAAGGTAGAGCTTATCACACCCGGTCATCACATGGTGTCTCAGCACAACGAACTGTAGCAACGGTGCATACTCAGGGAGAACACTTGTACCTTGAAATTTAGTGAGGGATCATATTATAATGCTATCGCCGTACTAAGCAAAATAAGATGCATAAAGGATAAACATCACATGCAATCAAAATATGTGACATGATATGGCCATCATCATCTTGTGCCTTTGATCTCCATATCCAAAGTACCGTCATGATCTCCATTGTCACCGGCTTGACACCTTGATCTCCATCATAGCGTCGTTGTCGTCTCGCCAACTATTGCTTCTACGACTATCGCTACCTCTTAGTGATAAAGTAAAGCAATTACATGGCGATTGCATTTCATACAATAAAGCGACAACCATAAGGCTCCTGTCAGTTGTCGATAACTTTTATGAAACATGATCATCTCATACAACAATTTATATCTCATCTCGTCTTGACCATATCATATCACAACATGCCCTGCAAAAACAAGTTAGACGTCCTCTACTTTGTTGTTGCAAGTTTTACGTGGTTGCTACAGGCTTCTAGCAAGAACCGTTCTTACCTATGCATCAAAACCACAACTATTTTTCGTCAAGAGTGTTGTTTTAACCTTCAACAAGGACCGGCCGTAGTCAAACTCGATTCAACTAAAGTTGGAGAAACAGACACCCACTAGCCAGCTGTGTGCAAAGCACGTCGGTAGAACCAGTCTCATGAACATGGTCATGTAATGTCGGTCTGGGCCGCTTCATCCAACAATATCGCCGAATCAAAGTAAGACGTTGATACGTCTCCGTCGTATCTATAATTTTCGATTGTTCCATGCCAATATTCTACAACTTCCATATACTTTTTGGCAACTTTTTATACTATTTTTGGGACTAACATATTGATCCAGTGCCTAGTGCCAGTTCCTGACTGTTGCATGTTTTGTTTCGCAGAATATCCATATCAAACGGAGTCCATACGGGATAAAAATGGACAGAGATACTTTCTGGAATATTTGGAAAATCTGGAGGAAAAATCAACGCGAACCAGTGTCCGAGGTGGGCACGAGGTAGGCCCCCCCTAGGGCGCGCCCCTGACCCTCGTGACCCACCTGTAAGGCGGTTGACGCCCTTCTTCAGCCGCAAGGAAGCTAATTTTCGGAAAAAATCACGGCGAAGGTTTCGTTCCAATCGGAGTTACAGATCTCCGGATATAAAAGAAACGGTGAAAGGGCAGCAGAACAGACGCAGAAACAGAGAGAGATAGAGAGACAGATCCAATCTCGGAGGGGCTCTTGCCCCTCCCACGCCATGGAGGCCAAGGACCAGAGGGGAAACCCTTCTCCCATCTAGGGAGGAGGTCAAGGAAGAAGAAGAAGAAGGGGGCCCCTCTCCCCTTGCTTCCGGTGGCGCCGGAGTGCCACCGGGGGCCATCATCATCACCGTCATCTTCACCAACTACTTCACCGCCATCATCACCAACTCTTCCCCCCTCTATGCAGCGGTGTAATCTCTCTCTTACCCGCTGTAATCTCTACTTAAACATGGTGCTCAACGCTATATATTATTTCCCTATGATGTATGGCTATCCTATGATGTTTGAGTAGATCCATTTTGTCCTAATGGCTATTTGATGATCAAGATTGGTTTGAGTTGCATGTTCTATTATTGGTGCTGTCCTACGGTGCTCTCCGTGTCACGCAAGCGTGAGGGATCCCCGCTATAGGGTTTGCCATATGTTCATGATTTGCTTATGGTGGATGGCGTGAGTCACAGAAGCACAGACCCGAGTAAGTAGGTTGTTTGCGTATGGGATAAATGGGACTTGATGCTTTAATGCTATGGTTGGGTTTTACCTTAATGAATCTTTAGTAGTTGCGGATGCTTGCTAGAGTTCCAATCAGAAGTGCATATGATCCAAGTAGAGAAAGTATGTTAGCTTATGCCTCTCCCTCATATAAAATTGTAATAATGATTACCTGTCTAGTTATTGATTGCCTAGGGACAAATAACTTTATCGTAACAACAAACTCTCTACTAAACCTAACTTAGTTGTGTCTTTATCTAAACAGCCCCTACTATTTATTTACTTGCTCTTTATTATCTTGCATACCTATCCAACAACACCTACAAAGTACTTCTAGTTTCATACTTGTTCTAGGTAAAGCGAACATCAAGCGTGCGTAGAGTTGTATCAGTGGTCGATAGAACTTGAGGGAATATTTGTTCTGTCTTTAGCTCCTCGTTGGGTTCGACACTCTTACTTATCGAAAGAGGATACAATTGATTCCCTATACTTGTGGGTTATCAAGACCTTTTTCTGGCACCGTTGCCGGGGAGCAACAGCGTGGGGTGAATATTCTCGTGTGTGCTTGTTTGCTTTATCACTAAGTAATTTTAATTTACTGTTCTTAGTTGTTCTCTATCTTTAGTTATGGATATGGAACACGAAATACCAAAAAATGGGTGTACTTTCTGCTCATGGAGATGGGGAACCTCCTAAAACCCTCGATGCTGGTTATGTGAAAGATATTATGTACTACTTTAATAATCCTGAGAAAACCCCATTTAATTATGTAATGGGAGTAACGTTGGATCAACGTACTTTAGGGATTATCGCTTGACACAAAAAGGGAAACTACTATGGGATCAAATTCATATATTGAAGTGGTATGCTTGGCAATTATGCATGAGTTATGATTATACTTGTTGTTCTAGGATGAAGGCTCCACACTTTCCCTTTTCATGCAAATTCAATGATAACAAAACCTTAGCTTCTTATGCTAATGGTATATATGATTACTATGATGTGGAACAAATAGAAGAATTTGTTGCTTTTATGGGTGCTTATGAAATTGAATCTGTGTAAAGAGTTTGAAGATTTTGATGATGCTGTTTATAGATCTGAAAATTTAGCTATCCTCAAATATTGCTATGAGAATTATGAATACAATTCCGAAATTAATGCACTTATTGAGAAAGTCTCCGATGTCCAAGAAGAGACTAATATTTTGCAGGAGTCTATGGAAGAAGAAATTGATGAAACTGTGAGCTAATTGGATGAAAAAGATGAGGAAAAGAGCGAAGAACAAAAGGAGGAAGAGCGGATTGATCACCCGTGCCCACCTTCTAATGAGAGTAACTCTTTAACTCATACATTGTTTAATTCCCCTTCGTGCTTACCGAAGGATGATTGCTATGATGACTGTTATGATCTCTTGGATTCTTTTGAAATATCCCTTTTTGATGATGCTTGTGGCCAAGATGCCAATATGAATTATGCTGATGGAGATGAACTTGCTATAGTTCCTTATGTTAAATATGAAATTGTTGCTATTGCACCCACGCATGATAGTCCTGTTATCTTTTTGAATTCTCCAAACTACACTATATCAGAGAAGTTTGCCCTTATTAAGGATTATATTGATGGGTCGCCTTCTACTACTACACATGATGATTTTGATAGATATAATATGCATGTGCTTGCTTCTCCTAATTGCAATTATTATGAGAGAGGAACCATATCTCCACCTCTCTATGTTTCCAATATGATAAAATTGCAAGAAACTATTTATACTATGCATTGGCCTTTACTATGTGTGCATGAATTGTTCTTTTATGACATGCCGATGCATAGGAAGAAAGTTAGACTTTGTTGTTACATGATATATGTTACTTTGTGCTCACTACTAAATGCTAAATCATTGTTAATTAAAATTTGGTTTGATATACCTTGGGATCCGGGTGGATTCATTACTTGAGCACTATATGCCTAGCTTAATGGCTTTAAAGAAAGCGCTGCCAGGGAGACAAGCCGGAAGTTTTAAAGAGTCATTTATTTCTGTTGTGTGGTTTTATAAAGTTTAGAAATAAAAATAATGTGCCAAGGTTTGCCTTTAGGATGTTTACATTTGCTTGATGGTTTGTACGGTGCAGGACAGAAACTTTGGCTGTAGTGCGCGATTTTATATTTTTTTCTGGAACGTCAAATGGTTCTGATTCTTTTTGCACTGTCTTACTATACAAATTGTTTATTTTTCCTAATTTTGGCAGAATTTTTGAAGTATCATAAGTATGGTGAATGTTCACATTATTACAGACTGTTCTGTTTTAGACAGATTCTGTTTTTGATGCATAGTTTGCTTGTTTTGATGAAACTATCAATCTATATTAGTGGATTAAGCCACGAAAAAGTTATATTACAGTAGACACAATGGAAAACAAATATGAATTGGTTTGCAACAGTACTTAGAGTAGTGATTTGCTTTATTATACTAACGGATCTTACTGAGTTTTCTGTTGAAGTTTTGTGTGGATGAAGTGTTTGATGATTGAGAAGGTTTCGATGTGAGAAGAAGGAAGAGAGGCAAGAGCTCAAGATTGGGGATGCCCGAGGCACCCCAAGTAAATATTCAAGGAGACTCAAGCGTCTAAGCTTGGGGATGCTGGGAAGGCATCCCCTCTTTCTTCAACAAGTATCGGTATGTTTTCGGATTCGTTTCGTTCATGCGATATGTGCAATCTTGGAGCGTCTTTTGCATTTAGTTTTCATTTTTCTTTTATGCACCATGCTGGTATGAGATAGTCCTTTGTTGATTTATAGAATGCTCTTTGAACTTCACTTGTATCTTTTGAGTATGGCTTTATAGAATGCTTCATGTGCTTCACTTATATCATTTGAAGTTTGGATTGCCTGTTTCTCTTTACATAGACAACCGCCATTTGTAGAATGCTCTTTTGCTTCACTTATATTTATATCTTTTTTAGAAATAATTAAACTCTCTTGCTTCACTTATATCTATTTAGAGAGATGACATGAATTGGTCATTCACATGGTTAGTCATAAAATCCTACATAAAACTTGTAGATCACTGAATATGATATGTTTGATTCCTTGCAATAGTTTTGCGATATAAAGATAGTGATATTAGAGTCATGCTAGTGGGTGGTTGTGAATTGTAGAAATACTTGTGTTGAGGTTTGTGATTCCCGTAGCATGCACGTATGGTGAACCGTTATGTAACGAAGTTGGAGCATGAGGTATTTATTGATTGTCTTCCTTATGAGTGGCGGTCGGGGACGAGCGATGGTCTTTTCCTACCAATCTATCCCCCTAGGAGCATGCGCGTAGTACTTTGTTTCGATGACTAATAGATTTTTGCAATAATTATGTGAGTTCTTTATGACTAATGTTGAGTCCATGGATTATACACACTCTCACCCTTCCACCATTGCTAGCCTCTCTAGTACCGCGCAACTTTCACCGGTACCATAAACCCACCATATACCTTCCTCAAAACAGCCACCATACCTACCTACCATGGCATTTCCATAGCCATTCCGAGATTTATTGCCAAGCAACTTCCATCATCATCATATACATGACTTGAGCATTCATTGTCATATTGCTTTGCATGATTGTAAGATAGCTAGCATGATGTTTTCATGGCTTGTCTGTTTTTTGATGTCATTGCTACGCTAGATCATTGCACATCCCGGTACACCGCCGGAGGCATTCATATAGAGTTATATCTTTGTTCTATATATCGAGTTGTAAGTAAATAAAAGTGTGATGATCATCATTATTAGAACATTGTCCCATGTGAGGTTATCAAAATAAAAGTGGCCAAAGAAGCCCCTCAAAAAAAGAGAGAGAGGCCAAAGAAGCCTACAAAAAAAGAAAAAAAGAAAAAAAGAGAAAAAGAGAGAAGGGGCAATGTTACTATCCTTTTTACCACACTTGTGCTTCAAAGTAGCACCATGTTCTTCATATAGAGAGTCTCTTGATTTATCACTTTCATATACTAGTGGGAATTTTCATTATAGAACTTGGCTTGTATATTCCAACGACGGGCTTCCTCAAATGCCCTAGGTCTTCATGAGCAAGCAAGTTGGATGCACACCCACTTAGTTTCAGTTAGAGCTTTCATATACTTATAGCTCTAGTGCATCCATTGCATGGCAATCCCTACTCACTCACATTGATATCTATTGATGGGCATCTCCATAGCCCATTGATACGCCTAGTTGATGTGAGACTATCTTCTCCTTTTTGTCTTCTCCACAACCTCCATTCTATTCCACCTATAGTGCTATGTCCATGGCTCACGCTCATGTATTGCGTGAAAGTTGAAAAGATTTGAGAACGTAAAAAGTATGAAACAATTGCTTGGCTTGTCATCGGGGTTGTGCATGATGTGAGTATTTTGTGTGAAGAAGATGGAGCATAGCTAGACTATATGATTTTTTAGGGATAACTTTCTTTGGCCTTGTTATTTTTAAAAGACATGATTGCTTTATTAGTAGGATTGAAGTATTATTGTTTTTATGTCAAATGATAGACTATTGCTTTGAATCAGTCGTGTCTTAATATTCATGCCATGATTAGACATATGATCAAGATTATGCTAGGTAGCATTCCACATCAAAAATTATCTTTTTTTATCATTTACCTACTCGAGGACGAGCAGGAATTAAGCTTGGGGATGCTGATACGTCTTTGCTATATCTATAATTTTTGATTGTTCCATGCCAATATTCTACAACTTCCATATACTTTTTGGCAACTTTTTATACTATTCTTGGGACTAACATATTGATCCAGTGCCCAGTGCCAGTTCCTGTCTGTTGCATGTTTTTTGTTTCGCAGAATATCCATATCAAACGGAGTCCAAACGGGATAAAAACGAACAAAGATACTTTTCAGAATATTTGGAAAATCTAGAGGAAAAATCAATGCGAACCAGTGCCCGAGGTGGGCACGAGGTAGGGGGGCGCCCCCGACCCTCGTGACCCACCTGTAAGGCGGTTGACGCCCTTCTTCGGCCGCAAGAAAGCTAAATTTCAGAAAAAATCACGACGAAGGTTTCGTTCCAATCGGAGTTACGGATCTCCGGATATAAAAGAAAAAGTTAAAGGGCAGCAGAACAGAATGCAGAAACAGAGAGAGACAGAGAGACAGATCCAATCTCGGAGGAGCTCTCGCCCCTCCCATGCCATGGAGGCCAAGGACCAGAGGGGAAACCCTTCTCCCATCTAGGGAGGAGGTCAAGGAAGAAGAAGAAGAAGGGGGGCCCTCTCCCCTTGCTTCCGGTTGCGTCGGAGTGCCACTGGGGGCCATCATCATCACCGTCATCTTCACCAACAACTTCACCGCCATCATCACCAACTCTTCCCCCCTCTATGAAGCCATGTAATCTCTCTCTTACCCGCTGTAATCTCTACTTAAACATGGTGCTCAACGCTGTATATTATTTCCCTATGATGTATGGCTATCCTATGATGTTTGAGTAGATACGTTTTGTCCTAATGGCTATTTGATGATCAAGATTGGTTTGAGTTGCATGTTTTATTATTGGTGCTGTCCTATGGTTCTCTCCGTGTCGCGCAAGCGTGAGGGATCCCCGCTGTAGGGTTTGCAATATGTTCATGATTTGCTTATGGTGGGTGGCGTGAGTGACAGAAGCACAGACCCGAGTAAGTAGGTTGTTTGCGTATGGGATAAAGGGGACTTGATGCTTTAATGCTATGGTTGGGTTTTACCTTAATGAATCTTTAGTAGTTGCGGATGCTTGCTAGAGTTCCAATCATAAGTGCATATGATCGAATTAGAGAAAGTATGTTAGCTTATGCCTCTCCCTCATATAAAATTGTAATAATGATTACCGGTCTAGTTATCGATTGCCTAGGGACAAATAACTTTCTCGTAACAACAAACTCTCTACTAAACCTAACTTACTTGTGTCTTTATCTAAACAGCCCCTACTTTTTATTTACTTGCTCTTTATTATCTTGCATACCTATCCAACAACACATACAAAGTACTTCTAGTTTCATACTTGTTCTAGGTAAAGCGAACATCAAGCGTGCGTAGAGTTGTATCGATGGTCGATAGAACTTGAGGGAATATTTGTTCTGCCTTTAGCTCCTCGTTGGGTTCGACACTCTTACTTATCGAAAGAGGATACAATTGATTCCCTATACTTGTGGGTTATCAAGACCTTTTTCTGGCGCCGTTGCCGGGGAGCAATAGCGTGGGGTGAATATTCTCGTGTGTGCTTGTTTGCTTTATCACTAAGTAATTTTAATTTACTGTTTTTAGTTGTTCTCTATCTTTAGTTATGGATATGGAACATGAAATACCAAAAAAAAATAGGTGTACTTTCTGCTCATGGAGATGGGGAACCTCCTAAAACCCTCGACGCTGGTTATGTAAAAGATATTATGTACTAATTTAATAATCCTAAGAAAACCCCATTTAATTATGTAATGGGAGTAACGTTGGATCAACGTACTTTAGGGATTATCGCTTGACACAAAAAGGGAAACTACTATGGGATCAAATTCCTGTTGCGTTGGGGCTGCAACATTGGAAGTGAAGTTATCCGCAAGTTTCACAAAATGAACCTTGGCTCCAAGCCAATCAGCGCGATATGCGTCAAAGTCATCACTGAGTTTCTTAATATCAGTCTGAATAGTGACAAGTTCTTCAGTTGTCATAGAGACAACGTTTTTCTTCAGATAGCGCTCTTTCTTGTACTGCACTTTCTTGATCTGCCTGGCCTTCTCAAATTTCCACTTTTCTTCTTGAATGAAGTGGGTCAGCATGTGACTCTGGCCAGGAGTCAGCTTGAAGTCAGGCAAGGGAGTGTTGGAGTCCTTGTGCCAGACATCAATGTAGTCAAGGATCAACTTGGGATCCAAAAGCAGTGGCACCTCTGACCCTTTGGCTCTAGCGGCCCTGACTTGCCTGTCTCTGATGATTTCTGCAAGTTCATCATCATCAGCTTCGTCTTCTTCAGACGGTACTTGGAAAGCGACTTGTTTCTTTTGAGGACTTGGGCGAGGACCTCGTCCAGTAGTGGCCTTTGTCTTCAACAGTGAGGGGCTAGCTGAGGAACTTGGTGCAGCTGAGGAACTAGCTGAGACACCTGAGGCAATGGAGATGCATGCAGTCCTTTGGCACGAGGCAAGATGCACAGGTGTTGAGGATTTAGTCGGAACAGCTGAGGGCTTTGGCGGAGGAGCTGAGGACTTTGGAGGAACAGGAGCAACATGAGGAATTGGCCGTGAGGGCTTTGAAGATTCTGGCCGTGAGGGCATTGCTGAGGAACTTGGGCTTGAGGGCATTGTTGGTGAAGCACTTGGCTTGCGCGTAGGCTTCTTTGACATAGCCTTCTTTGGCTTGACAGCAGAGGCCTCAGCAGAGGCAGCAGCAGCAGCAGAGTCTTCATTGAATTTCCTCACTGCTTCTCTGGCTTGCTTAGCCAACTTGGCTTGGCACTTGGCCCATTCATCAGGATAGTCCTCACCGCGCTTGAGGCTGGTGGGATCAGCGATTTGGCCAGGTGCCAATGGAGGTCTTGGGCATGGAGGATTGAGTGCGAATTTCTTCATGTACTTAGGAGTGACATATCTGTATTCCCTTCACTCTCTTGCGCATCTCCTCTCTATCTTCTAAATGAACACTTTGCGCTCATTCTTGGTTTCCTCAGTAGATGTACAGTACCCAACATATATTTCATCAGGGATCTCAAACGTTGTATTTACCTCAGGCCTCTTTTCTCCCTTCTGTGGCTTCTTACCATCATCCATTTTCTTCAGTTGAGGAATTTGAACAATTGAATTCTCTGAAGAAGTATGTAACTTTTCTTCGAGGAATGCTGCAAACGAGTTAAGTTGATGAGAACCTAGTGATTCAGCAGCTGATATGTGTACCTGTGAACAGAGTATAGTTGCGAGGAATTTGGAGAGGTCATATGCGTTCTCGGAAGGTTTTGTAAAAAGAACAAGTTAGAGGAATTTGACCAGATGAGTCTTGAAGAATTTCACTAAGCGTTCTTTGTCTTAGGTTCCAGAGATGGGTATATTAAAAATCCACACATTTGAGGAATCTTGAAGAAAAACATGGCTTAGAGAAACGAATCAAGAACAGATGACCTGTGAGGTGTTTAGTGTGTGAATCTATGAAGAAAAACACCTTCGAAGATTTTGAAGATAATCATTCAAATCAACGAGGGTAGTAAAAGTAACATTTAATTACCCTGGACGAAGAACACGACGAACTGGAGTGAGGAGATGTGAAGTTTGTCTGTGCAGATCTTCCACGCCCTAACTTGGCGGAGGAAGACATCTACGGCAGCGGCGAAGTGAAGATTTCCACGGTCGGCACGAGTACGTCGGCGACGAGGTCGAGGCAGTGAAGCTCTTCCTCACCGACCGCGATGAAGTAGCGGCGGTGCTAGGGTTTGAGAAGCTCGAGCTGGAGAGAGATTGAGTGGAGTAAAAGAAGTGAGGAAGGGAAGGAGGGGTATTTATAGCCACGGTGAAAAACTGCTCGCCCGCAGAAATTGGACGAACGTGCCCCTGACCCTTCTCATTCGCATGACATGTGTCACCCACGTAGTAAGAGGTGGAGATCGTGTTAGATCGTGGGTGAGTGGATAAGTGTATCATGGGATGCGGAACGGTTTGAGCGGCAAAGCCGAAAATTTCGATAAGATAGGTTTTAAAGTTCCGTTCGCAATTTCTTCAGCTGACAAGGACACAGTGAATATGTTGAACGAGTTTCAAATAGAACGCACATGAAGAATTTGTGAACAGATTGGGTTGAGTATAGCATAGAGGGGAAGGGTCCGATCACATTCACTTAGCAGAAAACGAACTTGAAGAAATAGCAATAAGTGAATGATGTAGAGGACATAAACTCATATATATATATATATATATATATGTATGTATATATATATATATATATATATATATAGCCAATGAAGAAAAACGACGGAACCGGTGAAGACTATGCATATGAATAATTTGAGGAATTTCATCTTTTGGTGGTGGCGTGATCCACCGTATAAGAATGATGATTTCAGACACCGCGTATAATTATCGTAGGGTTCTGAGAATCAAATTCTTCATTAATTTCTTCACACTAAGAGTGTTATTTTTCATTGATTGAAGAAAAACGTTTCTTCATGTGTTGCACATCTAAGTCATCAATTTTGCATAAGTGTTAGGATGAGTGTCCTTTTCAAAGAACATTCGAAGATTCTAGGATATTTAGCTCACACTGCAACTTGCTAAATCTCTTCTTGTCCAAGGGCTTTATGAAGATATCGGCTAGCTGTTCTTCAGTCTTCACATGCTCAATAGAAATGTCGCCCTTCAACACATGATCACGAAGAAAATGATGACGAATCTGAATGTGCTTTGTCTTCGAGTGCTGAAATGGGTTGTGAGCAATCTTGATGGCACTCTCATTGTCACAGAAGAGAGGCACATTCTTCATGTTGACGTCGTAGTCCTTGAGAGTTTGCTTCATCCATAGCAATTGGGCACAACAAGAACCAGCGGCAATGTACTCAGCTTCAGCAGTAGATAGTGATACGCAGTTCTGTTTCTTCGAGGACCAACAGACCAAAGATCGTCTGAGGAAATGACATGTACCGGATGTTGACTTGCGGTCCACACGATCACCAGCATAGTCAGAGTCAGAATATCCAATGAGATCAAAAGCCGAGCCCTTGGGGTACCATAATCCAAGTGTTGGTGTGTGAGCTAGATATCGAAGAATATGCTTCACAGCCTTATGGTGTGATTCCTTCGGTGTAGCTTGAAATCGGGCACACATGCAAACACTAAGCATTATATCTAGCCTAGATGCACATAAGTAGAATAAAGAACCTATCATGGAGCGGTATACCTTATGATCGAAGTCAATACCATTTTCATCAGTGCACAGATGGCCGTTTGTGGGCATAGGAATTTTGACGCCTTTGCAATCTTGCATGCCGAATTTCCTCAGTACATCCTTGAGGTATTTCTCCTGAGATATGAATATGCCATTGCATTGTTGATGAATTTGAAGACCTAAGAAGAATTTGAACTCTCCCATCATAGACATTTGATATTCTTCACTCATCATATAGGCAAATTCATCACTATAACGTTGGTCAGTACAGCCAAAGAAAATAGCATCAACATATATTTGGCACACAAACAATTCACCATCATAAGATTTAGTGAAAAGGGTAGGGTCGACTGAACCGGGTTTGAAGCCTTTCGTCATGAGGAATTCCTCCAAAGTATCATACCAAGCCCGTGGGGCCTGCTTGAGGCCATAGAGGGCCTTGTTGAGTCTGAAGACTTTGTCAGGATTCTTTGCATCTTCAAAACCTGGGGGTTGAGCAACATATACTTCTTCCTCAAGCTTAGCATTGAGGAATGCACTTTTCACATCCATTTGATACAAAGTGATATCATGATGGTTAGCATAAGCAAGTAATATGCGAATAGCCTCAAGTCTAGCAACAGGTGCAAAAGTTTCATCGAAATCAATTCCTTCAACCTGTGTGTAGCCTTGAGCTACAAGCCGTGCCTTATTCCTCACTACAAGGCCATTTTCATCTTGCTTGTTGCGGTAGATCCACTTTGTGCCGATGATATTGTGCTTGCGAGGATCTGGACGTTTGACCAGTTCGCAGACATTGTTGAGCTCGAACTGATGTAATTCTTCTTGCATAGCCTGAATCCACTCAGGCTCCAAAAATACTTCATCTACCTTAGTGGTATCTGTAATAGAGACAAAAGCATAGTGCCCACAAAAGTTAGACAAATGTGAAGCTTTTGAGCGTGTGAGAGGACCTGGCACTTTGATGTCATTGATGATCTTTTCAACTTGCACTTCTTTTGCAATGCGAGGATGAGCTGGTTGTCGTTGAAGAATTTGATCAGCGTTTTCTTCAGCACCATTTTCTTCAGCATTTTCTTCAGGTGCATTAGCTCGACGTTCTTCATGTTCTGGAATGAATTCCTCAGCAGATTCTTCAGTAGGAATGACATCGTCAGTAGCCTTGAACTTGATAGTTTCCTCAGGTGCTGGTTCATCTATCACAATAGGTAGGTGCTCTCTTTGCGAGCCATTAGTTTCATCGAACCGCACATCTAGAGTTTCAACAACTTTGTGAAGAACGTTGTTAAAGACTATGTAGGTGTGCGAGTCCTTTCCGTAACCCAGCATAAAACCTTCATGTGCTTTCGGTGCAAATTTTGAGTTGTGATGAGGATCTCTAATCCAACATTTAGCACCGAAGACTTTGAAATAACTTACATTGGGTTTCTTATCAGTGAGGAGTTCATAGGCAGTCTTCTTGAAGAATTTGTGAAGATATACTCTGTTGATGATGTGGCACGCAGTATCAATTGCCCCTGTCCAGAAATGACGAGGCGTTTTGTATTCATCAAGCATAGTGCGAGCCATCTCAGCAAGAGTCCTATTCTTGCGCTCCACGGCGCCGTTCTGCTGAGGAGTATAAGGAGCAGATAACTCATGAGTAATACCAAGTTTATCAAGATAGTCATCGAGACCAGAATTCTTGAACTCAGTGCCATTGTCACTTCTGATGTGCTTGATCTTCACACCAAAGTTGGTTGAAGCCCTCGAGGAAAATCGTTTGAAGACTTCCTGCACTTCATGTTTGTAAGTAACAAGGTGTACCCATGTGTAGCGAGAATAATCATCAACAATAACAAAGCCATATTGAGATGCTTCATTTGAAATAGCAGAATAATGATTAGGACCAAAGAGATACATGTGAAGCAATTCAAATGGGAGAGTGGTGGTCATGATAGTCTTTGCTGGATGCTTGGCCTTGGTCATCTTCCCAGCTTCATAGGCTCCGCATAGGTGATCCTTGAGGAATTTGACATTCTCAATGCCAATGACATGCTTCTTCTTCACAAGCGTGTGCAAATTCCTAATGCCTACATGACCAAGTCGTCGATACCAGAGCCAGCCTTCTGAAGCTTTTGCAAGTAAGCACACGGCTGGTTGTGGTCCTGTAGAGAAATCAACAATATACAGGTCTCCTCTCCTAAAGCCTTCGAAGACTTTGGAATTGTCAGCTTCCATAACCACAACACAATGGTACTTGCCAAAGACAACAACCATATCAAGATCACAAAGCATTGAGACAGACATAAGGTTGTATCCTAAGGACTCAACAAGCATGACTTTGTCCATGTGCCGATCCTTTGTAATCGCAACCTTACCTAGACCCAATACCTGACTTTTGCCTTTGTCAGCAAAGATGATATGCTTCAGATGCGACGGAGATAATGGAGCATCCATCAATAGATTCTTGTCACCAGTCATGTGGTTTGTACATCCACTATCGAGGGCCCACTTAGTGGCTTTGGGTTGATCATCCTGCAGATGAATTAGTGCAACTTACAAACTCATATACTTCATCAGTGAAGAATATGACATCAATTCATCAGATCAATTTCATCAAGTAAAAGAACTGATAAAGCAATATGAGGACGTGAGAAATGAAAGTTCATTTCTTCATGATTAGCATGCGTCCTATCAGGCATACTCAGGTCTCCAGCAAATTCTTCAGACGATTACGTATGTCTGGAGACCTGACCCTGCAGAAGAGATTAGTTCTTTTTCTTCACCACCCACATCTGAAGGGGTGGCAAAGAGTTCATCATTCTGCGAGCTCCATACGAGAAGGATGTCATAGAAGCCAGTCCATTTCGTTTCACATAAGAGGGGTTAGAGTAAGCATAAGAGTATGCAGAGAAATTCTTCGAGGAATTATGGACATAATGATTTGAAGAATAGTGCACATATCCATAATCCTTAGATCTTCCCTGCGAAACATACTGGTTAGCACGATGATGTTCATATGAGGACTTTGATCCATATGTGGAATTTGGTCCGTATGAGGACTTGAATCCATATGAAGAATTTGGTCCATATGAAGAATTTGATCTGGGGTTCCTATTCTTCACAGGTGGCGTCATGATGACATTCACCTGAAGATTTTCAAGGCATCTTTTGGGAACCCAGATTTTGTTCATAGGGGAGCCATTCCTGTAGTTAGTGCCAATATATCTAGCAAATATTTCACCATTCTGATTTTTGAACAGTTTATAGTTGGAGTCAATTGACTCATCATCAGAATGAGGAGATTCACATGCGAATCCAAATAAGTTAGATGGATCAACTGGAGGTCCCTTTGCAGCAACCCATGTAGATTTGGGGTACTGCTCAGGCTTCCAATATGTACCATCAGCATTGAGTTTCCTCCCAAAGGCAATACCCTCTTTCCTAGGGTTCCTGTTGAGGATCTGCTTTTTAAGCACATCACAAAGAGCCTGATGCCCTTTGAGGCTTTTGTACATGCCTATCGTGTACAATTCCTTCAACCCTGCATCATTAATGATACTAGCAGTGTCCTCATATGAGGAATTAGTGATAGCAGAGGTATGTGAAGAATTTGAAACATTAGCAGCATTTGAACATTCAGGTGAAGAATTAGTAGATTCACGTTCAATGCACTTCAAGCATGGAGGAACAAATTCTTCCTGAGAAGTGCTGATATGTTGAGCAAGTAATGAATCTCGCTCCTTCTGAAGATCTTCATAACTCACTCTTAGCTTCTTAAGATCTTGCTTTCTTTGAAGAAATTCATAAGAAAGCTTCTCATGATCAGATAAAAGAGTGTTATGTTGATCTTGAAGGGTGTCATACTTAGTATGAAGTCTCTGAAGACTTTCAGCCAAAGCTTTTGACTGATCCATTTCTTCACCCAACATATCATCGCTCTTATTTAGCATGCAGTAAACCTTTTCCAAAGCTCTTTGTTGTTTAGTGGCAAGGGAAGCAAGTTTGACATAGCTGGGTCCAAATTCATCACCAGATTCATCATCACTAGACTCGGATAGGTAGCATTCAGTTACCTCAGCATCTTTTGCCATAAGGCATGATGCAGAAGATGATGATTCTGGTTCGAATGTCATCGCTTTGAGAGATTCCTTGAAGTCATCAAACAAGGATCATGACAGGTTCAGTGACCTTCGTAGACCTCAGAGAGACGGTCCCAGACGAGCTTCGCATGATCGAGATGCATGATATTCCTGAACTGATTTTGTGACAGACTGGAGCAGATGACATCCTTCGCCGTGAGGTTGAGAAGAGTGTACTTGCGAATGTCATCAGCTTCCGCCATCTTGCACAGATCAGTCAGACCAATCTCAGTGATGGTCCACAGCTTGCTGTTCATCGCCATGAGGCGTTTCTTCATCATGGCCTTCCACTTGGGATACTCATGACCGTCAAAGATGGGGCATGTCACTTTCGTCATACCCGCGGTCGACATAACTAAAACTCCAGGCGGTTAAACCAAAATCACATAGAACAAGGGAGTACCTTGCTCTGATACCAATTGAAAGTGCGTTATATCAACTAGAGGGGGGTGAATAGGCAGTTTTTATGAAATTCTTCACTGGGTAATTTGCTGGTGAGGAAATTCCTTAGCGAAGAACTACTAGCAGCGGAATGAGTACTCAAAAGTAAACATAACAGAATACAAGCATAGTCATCATGATGAAATGAAGACAGGCACAGAGTACAGAAGCGTAAACACAGGATAACACAGGATGAAGACAAACAGACTGAAGAAATTGAACTGAGGAAATTGAGAAAGTCTTTAGTCAAAGTTTTCAAACACAGATATGAACAAGCACACAACACAGTTATGAGGAAATGAAAGAGTTGAGGAAATAGAACCAGTAAGCTTGGTGAAGACAATGATTTGGTAGACCAGTTCCAACTGCTGTATCAGTTGTATGTCTGGTTGGAGCGGCTGAGTATTTAAACTCGAGGACACACAGTCCCGGACACCCAGTCCTGAACACATAGCTCAGGACACCCAGTCCTCACCATATTCTCCTTGAACTAAGGTCACACAGACCTCGTCCAATCACTCGTGGTAAGTCTTCAGGTGACTTCCAAACCTTCACAAACTTGGTCACTCGGCGATCCACAATTCCTCTTGGATGCTCTAGACCATGACGCCTAACCGTCTGTAAGAAGCACGGTCTTGAAAGGTAACAAGCGTCAGATCCACGCAGGATCAATCTCTTTAGTGATGCTCAATCACTTGGGATTTGTACGTGTTTGGGTTTTTGGTTTTTCCTCACTTGATGATTTTGGCTCAAAGTCCTTGGAGGATGGGTTGCTCTCAAATGACAAGTGTCAGTTTCTCTCGGAGCAGCCAACCAGCTAGTGGTTGTAGGGGGCGGCTATTTATAGCCTAGGGAGCAGCCCGACATGATAAGACATAAATGCCCTTCAATGATATGACCGTTAGGTGGATAGATATTTTGGGACAGCTGGCGCATAGCACAGCAACGGTCGGAATTTTGAGTAGCAAAATCCTCAGGGCTATCATGTTCCTCACTGTGTAGGAAATCCACACTGGCGAGTTCCTAACTCCTCAGTCAGAACAAATTCCTCGGAGACCAGAAGAACTTCGTCTCTGTCACTGAAGAATATGACTGGACTGTATGAGATTTCCAATGGCTTCACTCAAAGGGGTTGGTAGGTGTAGGATTTTGAGTTGAGCATCACATGGAAATTTTTCCTTATTATTTCCTCGACCCCCTTTAACAGTATGGTGTTTCCTATGACTCAAGAAAGAGAAAATGAAACTATGAAAACAAAAGTCTTCACGCTTTATGTTCCTCAAATGAATACCAAGTCTTCAAGGTCACACCATTTTCTTCACTTTCAAAGTCTTCAGAAAGTCTTCAGAATACCAAAGTCTTCAGACGAAGAACTTCATTTTTAGGGGTCGACTTTCTCTGTAAATATCAAACTCCTCATAAACTTATAGACCTGCGTACACTCAAAAACACATTAGTCCCTTAACATATAAGTCTTCAATATACCAAAATCACTAAGGGGCACTAGATGCACTTACATAAGGGACACTTTCCGGAACTTTTCAGACTCTGAAAAGGAATAGGTATGTGGTACGGTAAGTAAACCGACTCCAAAACAGTTCTAATGGAAATTTTCTTCCGTTTTGGAATATTTAGAAAAATAGAAAAATAAGGAGCAGTCCGGGAAGGACACAAGGGCCCCACAAGGGTGGAGGGCACACCCTACCCCCCTGGGCGCGCCCCCTACCTCGTGGGCACCTCGTGTGCTCTCCGGACTCCATTTTCTTACACGACATGTATTTTGGTCAGTAAAAACTCATTATATAATCTCCCGGAGGTTTTGACTCCCGTATCACGCAAAAATCTCATGTCTTTGTTTCGAGCTGTCTTGCTGCAGATTAGAGCAACATGTCGTCCCAGGATTCGGAAGGAGAGAGCTATGTGGCTGACTACCTTGCAGATCCTAAGGTCTATGGGGATGTGGAGCATTGTGGTTGGACTACAGAAGAAGAAGAGGATTATGAACCCAAGGGAAGGGAGGAGACGAGCTGAGAAGAAGATGAAGTCCCATTACCTCAACCTGGGGACATGCATGTGGAGTTCAAAAAGTCAAGCCTCCCGGATAGAGTAAAGAAACCTAAGATCGACTTTATCCCTTTTCGCCTCTTGCAGGAAAACAAGCAGGAACTATGCAAAAAGATATTGAGCTTGGAGCAGGAGATCGAGGACCTAAGGGACCAAAACTCTGTCCTCAAGCGCAAATTAAGGAAGAAGCCTACGCCATCAACAAAACCATCACCTTCTTCACCAACAAAGGAGAACTGAGTATCTGGTATGGGCACTCCCCTTGTCAACTTCCAAGCTTGGGGGAGTGCCCCGGTATCGTATCACCTTCACTTCTATCTTTACCGTTTTTCTTAGTTCGATCATTTTGGTAATATCTTGATCTAGTAGTATGAAGTTTTTAGTATGATCTAGTTGTGAGTTTTGCTTTATGATCCTTCTATGTAATCGAGTCCGTGAGCTATATATAATGAAGATTAGTGTTGAGTCAAGGGCTTGATTATTTTGCCATGATCTTGAGTGAATAAAAGAGAAAGAATAAAAAGAATAATAGAGATCATATGGATCTTATGGAGAGTAATGAGCTCACATAGAAAGAGTATGATGAATAAAAGTTGTTGAGAGTTGACAAACATAGTTTTGGTCATCGTTGCAATTAATAAGAAGTAATAAAGAAAGAGTGGTCCTCACATATAAATACACTATCTTGGACATCTTTTATGATTGTGAGCACTCATTAAAATATGACATGCTAAAGAGTTGACGTTGGACAAGGAAGACAACATAATGGGTTATGTTTTCTTGCATCTGAGATAAATTATATTGTCTTGGATCATCCAACATGATTGAGCTTGCCTTTCCCCCTCATTGTAACACCCTGGATGTAATATACCTTATTTGTACTCCAAGCTCTTGCCATTTCCGGCACTAAGTTATTTTATTTTCCTTGTTGTCGGGTTCTTGTCTCCGTGTGTTTTGTCTTTTTCATGCAACTCATATCATGTCATCATGTGCATTGCATTTGCATCCGTGTTCGTCTCATGCATTCGAGCATTTTCCCCGTTGTCCGTTTTGCATTCCGGCGCTCCTATGTCACCCGGTGTCCCTTTCTACCTCTTTTCGTGTGCGGGCATTAAACGTTTTCGGCTTGGACCGAGACTTGTCATGCGGCCTTGGTTTACTACCAGTAGACCGTCTGTCAAGTTTCGTGCCATTTGTACTTCGTTTGATACTCCAACAGTTAACCGAGGGACCAAAAAGGCCTCGTGTGTGTTGCAGCCCAACACCCCTCCAAAGTGGCCCAAAACCCACCTAAACCTCTCCCATCATCTAGAGCGTTCGATCACGATCGCGTGGCCGCAAACCGCACCTCATTTGGAGCTTCCTAGCTCCCTCTACATCTATATAAAGGCCTTCCTCCGAAATTTCGGGCAAACCCTAGTCCCCTCCCTCTCCACGCGCCACCGGACAATTTTCCGTCCGGCCGGACACGTCCGACTTACCTCCGCCGCCGCCACATGTCCGCCTCCCGTTGTCCGCCGCCCATGCCCACTTCGCCGGCCCGGGAGCCCGCGAACGGCCCTCCCGGCCCAAGCCACCGCCGACCGGCCCCCGCACCCGCGCCGCCACCGCGACGACCATCGCACCCAAGCCGCCACCGACCGACCGCCACCACCGCGACGGCCATCGCCGCCATTAACGCCGGCCACCTCTGCAGCCTGAGCCGGCGACGTCCTCCGCCGCCCCGCGACCAGCTCCGGCCGGATCCGGTGAGGTCCGGCCCGGCTCTACTCCGGCGAGTCCGACCCGATTCCAGCGAGCACAAGTTCATCCTCGAGAAGCGTGTAAGGGAGTCCTGGATTAGGGGTGTCCGGATAGCTGGACTATACCTTCGGCCGGAGTCCCACTACTAGGGAAAAGCCTATACACAAAATTTTACCACTAGCGCTGTACAAAATCAAGCGCTGCTGCTACTTAGTAGCAGCGCGCGTGAATAAACCGCGCTACTGCTATGACTTTAGCAGTAGCGCGTACTAGCGAAAAGCGCTGCTGCTACGTTCGAACTAGGCGCACATGGCTAGCCCAACCTAGCAGTAGCGCGTATAATGGCCCAACGCTACTGCTAATCTCCTTAGCTGCAGCGCACTTACGTGTAAAGCGCTGCTGCTAACGGAAATAAAATAAAGTGAAAAAAGGGAAAAAAAGGAGAAAGGAATAGTAGTAGCGGGTTTCAGTAAACGCGCTATAGCTAACTTAGCTATAGTGCGTTTTCGGAAACGCGCTACCGTTACGTTTCACTTAAACAGCGGTTTCCCCCACCCCGCCCCCCGGCCACCAATTCTTCCCCAAATCGTCCCTTGCCCTTGCCGCCGTCTCCTCACCGCCGCCGCCCGAGGCCGCCCTCAGCCTCACCGCCGCCGCCCAAGACCTTCCTCAGCCTCACCGCCGCCGCCTGAGGTCGCCGCCCAAGGCCGCCCTCCACGTCACCGTCGGCGCCCTCTACCTCACCGCCGCCCGAGCCCGCCCAGGACCGCCCTTGCCCGTGCCCAAGCCCGCCCTCTCCGCCCCTGCCTCCGTCTCTGAGCACGGTACCTCCCCGCCACCGTCTCTCCCCTCTCTGTAAGTCCCCCACCCCTCCCCCTCACTCATCTCTCTCTGTATTTTAGAGAAAAAATTAGATGTTAATTAGATGTTTTTCAGTTAGGGCACTAGAGTTTTGCTAGGTTAATTAGGTTAGTAGTGCTGCTAGTAGTATTGGTACAGTAGGTTAATTAGGTGATGTTAAATGAATAACCTAAATGAATGAAATTAGTAGTTAACTGATTTTTTTTCCTTTCATCATTATAGAGCACTAAAGTTAACTGAATTTTGTTCTATTAGTAGTTAAATGAATTTTCTTCTACACTTTGTTTTTGAATTAGCTTGCGAAATTTGGACATGTGGTTGCTCGTGTATATTTGGACACTGTTTGCAGGAATGATGCTTAGTGGCCTATGTTTTGCCGGAATGTTGATTCATTTCTTTTCCGGCAAATTTCAGGTTCTCGATTTTTTCACTTTTTAGCAAAGCTCATGCCGAAATTTTCTGTGCATTTCGGCATGACTTGTGCTACAAACTAGGACATATCGAGTGCCCGTGATTTGCCGCACCAGGAAGGAGTCAACATTCCTGCAAAACAATAGGCCTTTTTAATGTCATTATTCATTTTATTAGGTCTAGAATTAATTGACTAGATTTAATCATAGGAAACATGGCTAGCAACGATGAAGGACAGGGTTCTAGTGATTGCGACAACGCCTACCAGGCGGCAGACGAATTTTTTAGCCTTACCGATGATCAACCGATGTTATTGCTAGGCCCACCGGTGGCATCGGGGACTGAGACCAACATGCAGACCGGTGCTGAGACTGAGACCGGCGCTCAGACTCAGACCGGCATTGAGACCGGCGCTGAGACTGAGACCGGCGCTGCCTCGGGGAGCGGAGCCGGTGTAGAACTGAAAGCAAAGAGGCAACGGGTTCCTAACAAACTCAGGACTACTAGAGTGGTGGTCATGGAGGTGGACGACGGCAATTTTGAGCCAACGGCGCCCGAGGAAGCACGTCGATGCTACAGCAATCAAATAGGCTGCGTCGTACGGACAACCGCCACCATCAACGATGAGAAACTACAGAAGATAGAAAATATGAGGAGCTCCCTCCTAAAGAAGTTTCACCAGATATTCTTGTTCCCGGGCCGGAATGAGAAGGATTATAAAGATCCAGATGAGGACCCGACAATGAAGAAGATAAACAAACACGCCATGACCAAGTTTAGCGACGCGTTGGCCGCCTGGAAAAATCGAGTGAAAGCAAGGATCATCGACAAGAAGGAACCCTACTCCGAGATTGTAAAGGATAATCCGACAATCACGGAAGAGCGGTTTCAAATATTCAAGGAGGCTTGCGAGGCCGAAGATGCCAAAAAAAGTCTAAGTACATGAAGGGGCTTCAAGAGAGGAACATTGGGAGACACCACTTCAGAAGCCGTGGTTACGGCGGAAAGAGGTCCAAATGGGCCAAGGAGGATGCGGAAGCCGCGAGTCTGGGCATCCCAGACCCCTTGGCGGAGTTCACCATCCAGCAGGAGCGTGACGTCCTCAGGGCCCGGCACCGTTGGGACCCAGTGAAAAAGGTTTACAAGACAACACCGGTCATTACGGAGTTCATGAGACTGCTGGTAATTTTAGTTTCTGATCAATTCTACTGCACACGTTAGTCATATTTGTAAACGATCGTTGTGCCTTTTGCAGAGAGAGCAGCACAGGATTGTGGCCGAAAGCGACTCGCTGTCTGAGGCATTGGTGAGGCCCAAGTGGGACACTCCATTCAACCGGGTGTTGAACATATTGAAACAACAACCGGTGGATACTCGACCGTCGTATGGACGCGTGCATGGTGTCGGAGACGGCGCCACGTGGAAGAAGTACTACCGTGAGACCACGGAGGAGAGAAAGGAAAGATGGAGGTTAAATGAAGAAAACATCGACAAGAGGGTTGAGATTGCGGTTGAGAAGAAATCAACTGAGACAGTCGCAACAACGGTAGCTGCCGCAAAACAGGTGGCTTTAGATATTTCTACTACCTTGGTTCCGGCCGTTTTCAATTGGACCAGGCAAAATCCAAAAAAAGATGCAGCGGACTTTCCCCTTGCTGACTTCTTGGCGGGGAGCAGCTCGACTAGCGTTGCACTAGCACCTGCAGCTGCACCTGCTCCCGCACGGGCTCCCGCACCGGCACCCGCGCCAGACGTGCTAGGCGGTGCTTCGTCTTTGGCTGAGCTCGACGCCCTCATGGTATCTGTCACACCGGCCCCCTTCAATCTAAATGTATAATCTCCCGTTTTCGTTGCCTTTCGGATGTCTCACGTCGCAGACTTTTCTTTGCAGGCCGACGGAACCCCGTGCACCATATTGTACACCATCGGCGACCAGAAGGTGGACGTGGGGAAGGTGACGATAATGGAGCCGAAGGAACCATTGTTCCACAGCCGGCCGATCCCCCCGAACGTCTTCAAGGTTTCCGTGGCCAGTGTCAAACCGGGCCACGAGAATTTGCCTCCTCCAGTACTACTGGGGGATGACGACGAGACACCGGGGCGGCTTGGTGATTGTTGCAATGCTGGGTGGGTCCTGTTGTGGCCAAAGAGTATGCTTCGTCTGGAGGCGGCCGGGAGCACACCCACGAGCACGCAGCCTCAGCAAGGTATGAACATCAACACCCCACCTACCCAATTATCGTCGGGTGTCGGGTTGGGTGATACCGGATGGGGTAAGGAGGAGGCTCCATTAGTCGCTGATGACGTCGCCATGGATGAGGATGAGACGACGATGGCGCTGCTGAACAGTATGTCTATACTGGCGCCTCCTCAGGGTTTGAGCGTCATGAGTCGGTGCTTGAATTGCCGTCTCAACATATTATGGACGACCTTCCGGTAGTAAAGAAGTTTAGGAAGAGAGCGAGGAAAGGAAAAAAAGTTGTTTCTATGATCCAGCCGCCTCAGCAGCCTCGGCTTCAGGACCGTATAGATATCCCCGGTGCGGATAAATGGCATATCTCCGGTCAACCAATCCTACCTGCAACAGTGCTATGGCCAGATTCGACGATCTAAAGAGACTTCATGACGATGTGCTGCGGGTAGAGAAAGACCTCATCGCCTCGAAAGATCCAGGATACCCACTCTACATGGTTAACGTTCCGCGGCAAATGTCGTACGTCGACAGCTTCCCCGCGGATAAGTTCTTCCTCCGATCCGATTACATATTCGACATGTTTCACGTGAAGAAGCTGGATTTTACGTTTGTCCGCCTTTATGCCTTGCACATGAACTACATCATCGGGGTTGAGCAGATATCTCATATCTGTGTCGCTGACCCGTACTACATGCACGAGGGCTTCTTGGGAGTCTGCGCAAATCACCGTGAATACGCGAGGGATTACATCGTCAGTTTCATGCTCACCAATAAGGACAAGGGGGCGATTCTCGTGCCTTATCATCCCGTGTAAGTCATCCGCGCTGCTATCCTTCCTTCGATTTCAATCATTCATTTGCACGGTGGAGGCTAATTAATTTGAGGACTTATTTTGCGCAGCGGCGGGCGCGCCGTCCTCATCATCCTCTACCCCAGATTCTCCCACGCTCTTTACTTGGACTCATCGAAGAACATTCACAAAAAGGATTACACCCACATCAAGGATGTTCTCGATAGTGATATGTTTTACTACCAAGCAAGGGGTGGAGAGGTCAGGGACAAGAAGAGAAGGGGCGGCAGGGTCACCTTCGGCCATAAGACCGACTTCTGCTGCATCCAACAACCGAACGATTCTCTTAATGATGGATTCTATGTCCTACACCACATGTTGGAGTACAGACGGGATCACCAGAACCTTCGCATGTCACCTAGATCCGGCGATGCCCATATTCTGCAATGGGCAAAGGACATAGAAGATATCGAGGATCATCGACTTCGAGCTGAGTTCTATAACATCCAGCGCGAACTTGCCCAAATCATCATGAAGGAGGTTGTCGGAAAAACAGGGATGTTCTACGGAGAAGGACAAATGTCGCGGGAAGACGTCCGAACATGGATAGCCTCTCAGCGTCTTGACCTGAAGCCTTTCACTAGGCTCGGGGACTATCTCCCTGACTTGGATGGATGGAACGACATTTTGGAGTGATTGTCGATATATGACAATGTGTCCATTTAGTCCATACTTTCTGTATGACAAAACTTTGAGTTATGCACGGTGAAACTTTATTTGTGATGTAATTAAACCGTCCACCTCCTTGACTAGCGAAAAATCACTCTAGTTAGGGCATTTTGGGGTACGATGAACTTTGTTATTTATGCTTATGATATGTTGTTTTTATTTTTGCCAAGTCTGCCTCTTTCTGTTGCTCAACTATATATGTTGCATATCATCAACTCATGTGATGATGCAGGTGCATAGATCATAGATGGCGAAGAAGTGCTATGCCAGGAGTATATATACGGCAAGTGGCCGGAGTGTCAGGCCCTTCTGGTTTCCGAGCGACAGGCAGTAGTTAGTTTAGAGGTTCACACTAATGCGAAAGAGGGATACGAACTCATGTTCTCAAAGTGATAGCTCTTCTCGCGTATATCATTGTTTAGATGGATGACGATGTATTTGCATATCATTCGAGACTTGTATCGCTATTTTTGAGATGATAACGAGAGACCACTTTGTGTTGGATGATGATTATGATGATGACATGATTTGATGAGACTAATTGTATGTATATGCTATGATTACATTTGTATGTGTATGATATGCTAAAGATTATTGTATAAAGCCTATTCAAATACAAAACAAATACAAAACAAATATGCAGGAAAAAAAACTAATAAATAAACTAGTAGTAGCGAGGGGGAAAATTTAGCAGTAGCGCCGCATTGTCAGTAGCGCGTCCCAGCAAACAGCGCTGCAGATAATATCAGTAGCCCCCTTTCCCAAAGAGCGCTACAGCTATTCATGTATAGCAGTAGCGTGGGACAATCGACGCTACTGCTATACGTTAGTTGTAGCGCCTTATTAGTAGCGCCGGTGCCCGCGCTACTGAGAGGCCCAAAACCCTCGCTGCTGGTAGGCTTTTCCCTAGTAGTGTCTTGGACTATGAGGATACAAGATTGAAGACTTCGTCCCGTGTCCGGAAGGGACTTTCCTTGGCGTGGAAGGCAAGCTTGGCGGTACGGATATGTAGATCTCCTACCATTGAAACCGACTCTGTGTAACCCTAGCCCTCTCCGGTGTCTATATAAACCGGAGGGTTTTAGTCCGTAGGGAGAACAATCAGACCATAGGCTAGCTTCTAGGGTTTAGCCTCCTTGATCTCGTGGTAGATCTACTCTTGTACTACCCATATCATCAATATTAATCAACCAGGAGTAGGGTTTTACCTCCATCGAGAGGGCCCGAACCTGGGTAAAAACATCGTGTCCCTTGTCTCCTGTTACCATCCGCCTAGACGCACAGTTCGGGACCCCCTACCCGAGATCCGCTGGTTTTGACACCGACATTGGTGCTTTCATTGAGAGTTCCTCTGTGTCATCGCCATCAGGAAGGATGCCTCATCCCGTCTTTAAAGACAGCACCGTTGCTAAGGGATCTTTGGCTGTCGGCCAAACTCTCCGGCTAGGTGGTTTCCTTATGACCGCTTGTTCGGCTGATGCGCCGACGATGACCTCTCGGGTCATCAAAAGCAATCTTCACGTCAGCTCGGAATTGGCCGAGCAGCTAGATCCAATGGAGCTCTCTTCCCTAAACGAGCTCTTGGATCGCATCGCCGCCCTAGGAGTCGCTACGGATTATGACCAGATTGGGCCTAAACCCGATCAGAGATTAACTCTCCCCAGGTCACCCATCACGTTGCCGTGGTAGAGGGACAGTGCGGCGACCCTTCATCTATCTTAATGACTAGCTATGTCCGGATTCCCGATCCCTCCAAGCCGGATACCCGCGGAGGGGAGGACATCACTCAAGACCTGAACTTAAAGTCAGGCGATGGGCTAGATTCATTGGACAGCATCCAAGAATCCAAACTTCCAAGTTCGGAAACTCCTTGGCCCCTGGGTCTCAGATTGGGTGAGGTTTTGGATTTGATTCCACCCACCCACCCGTACATAAGCGATCTATCCCAAATTAGGCAAGAGCCCGAAGAAACAGTACATCATTACTGGGCCAGATTCCTCTTGATTATGAACAGGATAAAGGACTGCCGCGAGGAAGACACAATTTCATTCTTCTGCAATAATTGCACGGACAAGGGAATCCTCAACGCCATAAGTCGCTATGATATTACACGCTTCGCTGACTTGGCGTCCATAGTACGAAAGTACTATGCGATGGAAAGCGCCTGGAAAACCGAAATAAAATTTTGGGACAATCCGGCCCTAAATACAAACCCAGTCCGAAATAAAAGGGTGCATCATCGCCAGACACCCGGGCTCAATACCAAAAAGCAAAAGCCCTCTACAGGGCACGGAACCATACTGGAAGGATGGCTTAATGGACCCTGTAAAATTCACAGTGTAGAGGGCGCCACACCAACTCACAGCCTTAGAGCATGTTGGATACTCTGGCAGGTGGCAAAAATTGGCAAAGATCTTCTAATTCCAGAAGCCACAGAAAGCCACCCCAGAGACACCAGTCTGGTATTAACAGTCTTCGAGACTTTTGCATCAAATAATATGCGAAAAAGAACACTCCGCAGCCTTGCCAAAGTCTACCAAGTAGCAACAATAAACCCATGGAGTGACACGGCTATTACTTTTAACGCCAGTGATGAACCTAAATTCCAAACAGCCCGAGCACCAGCCGCATTGGTCCTCAGTCCAATAGTAGATGGCTTTCGTCTTACCAAGGTACTCATGGATGGCGGCAGCGGATTGAACCTCATTTATGAGGAAACCCTTCAAAAAATGGAAATAGACTGGAATCGCATTAAGCGAAGCAGCACAACCTTTAGAGGAATAATCCCCAATCGGGAAGCGCGCTGTACAGGAAAAATCACACTAGATGTGGTGTTCGGCACACCGGATAATTACAGGTCCGAAGAGGTCACGTTCCAAGTGGCCCCGTTCAGTAGCGGATATCACGCTCTGCTAGGGCAGGAAGCGTTTACAATCTTCCAAGCAATACCCCATTACGGGTACATGAAGCTCAAGATGCCCAGGCCTAACGGAATCATCACTCTCGCTAGTGATCCGGACATAGCACTCCGCGCCGAAAACAAGACAGCCGCACTGGCCCTCGAGGCGCTATCCGAAGCCCTAGCGGCTGAGGAACTGACTGCGCTGCGCTCCACGGTGAATAGGGACAATGTGATACTCGACAAAAGATCCAAGTCCACCTCCTTTAAACCGGCGGACGAAATAGTCAAATTCCAGGTCCATCCAACAGACCCCAATAAAACAGCTTCCATCGGGGCACAGTTAAACCCTGATGTAGACGCCACACTGCGAGAGTTCCTACGAGAGAACTGGGACATTTTCGCCTGGCACCCTTCAGACATGCCAGGAATCCCATGCAGGCTGGCCGAACACAACTTAAATATCCTAAAAGGATTCAAGCCAGTCAAACAGGCTCTTCGGCGTTTTTCCGAACCTAAGAGACAGGCCATGGGAGAGGAACTAGCCAAGCTATTGGAGGCCGGATTCACCAAAGATATAAAACACCCGGACTGGCTAGCAAACCTGGTGATGGTACCAAAGAAGGACAAATCATGGTGCCTGTGCGTTGATTTTAAAGACCTTAACAAGGCTTGCCCAAAGGATCCTTTCCCTCTCCCCCGCATCGATCAAATTATCGACGCTACCGCAGGACACGATTCGTTGTGTTTCCTCGACGCATACTCCGGCTACTATCAAACAAAGATGGCAGAGTCAGACCAAGCAGCAACGACATTCATCACACCACACGGCCCATTCTGCTTCAACACAATGCCCTTCGGGCTCAAAAACGCCGGCGCAACATATCAGCGCATGATTCAGACATGTCTGGCAAACCAGATCGGCAAAACAATGGAGGCATACGTAGATGATGTGGTCGTTAAAACAAGACATGTTGAATCTCTAGTAGATGACTTGAGGCTAACATTCGATAACCTCCGAACATACGACATCAAGCTCAACCTGGAAAAATGCGTTTTCGGCGTTCCAGCCGGAAAGCTCTTGGGCTTCATTGTATCCGGTAGAGGAATTGAAGCAAATCCAGCCAAGATCCGAGCTCTGTCACAATTGGATATCCCGAAGGACCTCAAACAAATACAAAAATTAACCGGATGCGTGGCGGCTCTATGCCGCTTTATCTCCCGCTTGGGAGAAAAGGCCCTACCCCTTTACCGCCTCCTTCGGCGCACCGAACACTTCGAGTGGACGGATGCATCCACGGCCGGACTCGACGAAATAAAAGCCATCTTGGCAACAAACCCAGTCCTGGCCGCGCCAAACATTGGCGAACCAATGCTATTATACATTGCAGCAACCCATCAGGTCGTAAGCGCAGTGCTCGTCGTCGAACGAGAAACAGACCGACACAAATTCCCCCTTCAAAAGCCGGTCTACTATGTATCCACTGTCCTTACTCCATGCAAGTCACGGTACCCGCATTATCAAAAGATTGTGTACGCGGTATTTATGGCATCCCGAAAGTTGTGACACTACTTTCAAGAGTGTTCAATAACAATAGCCTCGGAAGTGCCACTTAACGATATTATAAACAACCGCGACGCGATGGGCCGGATTGCAAAATGGGCCATTGAGCTCCTCCTGTTCGACATAACTTACAAGCCACAGCGAGCTATCAAGTCGCAAGTTTAGGCCGACTTCGTCGCAGAATGGACGGAGGCCGAACTCCCTAAAGAGTACGGCACATATTCAAACTGGGTCAGGCACTTCGACGGCTCCAAAATGTTGGCCGGTCTAGGGGCTGGCGTCGTTTTGATGTCCCCCACAGGAGACACAGTTCAATACGTACTCCAGATAATGTACACAGACTCCAACAATGCAGCCGAATATGAGGCCCTTTTACATGATCTCTGGATGGCAGTATCCATGGGCATTCAACGCCTAGAGGTGCGCGGGGACTCGAACCTCGCAATATCCCAAATAAATGGAGATTTTGATGCCAAGGATCCAAAAATGGCAGCTTATCGCAACGCCGTCCTAAAAATGTCAGCTCAGTTCAAAGGGCTCGAATTTCACCATATAGCCCGGGAAAATAATCAGGCAGCAGATGTCCTGGCACGCATCGGCGCAAAACGCGATGTAGTCCCCCCCCCCAACATCTTCTTGGAAAGGCTGTTCAATCCATCCGTAGTATGGGAAGGGGAACCCGGCAATAACAGCCCAGACCCAACCGCACCGCCCGACACCGAACACTCTGACATAATTGGAGGCTCTGCCAATGAAATAACACCTTCAGCCCACGTAATAATGGCCGTCATCGCCCCGTGGACAGAACCATTCCTCGCATACCTTACTAGGTAGGAACTCCCCGAGGACCAAAATGAGGCACGCTGCATAGTGCGACGATCTAAAGCCTATAAAGTCCATGAGGGAGAGCTTTATAAGAAAAGCACTACCGGAGTCCTTCAAAGGTGCATCTCCGAAGAGGAAGGGCGGAACCTCCTGGCTGAAATTCATGCCGGACTCGGCGGTCATCACGCTGCAGCTCGGTCCCTTGTAAGCAAGGCCTTCCGTACAGGCTTTTATTGGCCGACGGCCCGGGAAGACGCCCAGGACTTAGTCCAACGATGTGTCGATTGCCAGCTTTTTGCAAACCAAAGCCATATGCCACCCACCGCCCTCCAAACTATCCCCATCACTTGGCCCTTCGCAGTCTGGGGGCTTGACATGGTTGGACCCCTTAAAGGCGGAACCCACAAGAAAAAATACTTACTGGTCATGGTGGATAAGTTCACCAAATGGATAGAAGCCAAGCCTGTTAAGACGGCCGAATCCGGACCGGTGATAGACTTTATATCCAGAGTTGTACACCGTTATGGCGTCCCCCATAGCATCATCACTGATAACGGCACGAACTTTACGACCGACGAGGTAAAACTCTGGTGCAAAAACATGGGCATCAAGCTCGATTATGCTTCCGTCTATCACCCACAAACAAACGACCATGTCGAACGTGCAAATGGTCTTATCATGAGCGGCATCAAACCCAGATTAGTGCCGTCCCTTAAGGAATCTAATACGCACTAGGTAGAGGAGCTCGACTCCATACTCTGGGGGCTGCGGACAACGCCGAATCGCACCACCGGATACACACCATTCTTCATGGTGTACGGCGCAGAGGCAGTTTTGCCCTGCGACATAATTCATGACTCACCTCAAGTGCGCATGTACGAAGAAAGAGAAGCCGAGCTCGATCGGCAGGACAGTTTGGACGCCTTGGAGGAAGAGCATGACGTGGCAAAAGCCCGTTCCGCATTCTATCAACAGCAGGCTCGAAGATACCAAAGCAGAGAAGTACGGGCCAAAAATTACAATGTTGGCGAATTAGTTCTACGCCTGCCGGACAAGAAAAAGGACAAACTCAAGCCCAAGTGGGAAGGTCCCTTCATAATTGACCAAGTCCTGACTGGTGGAGCGTACCGCCTGCGAGATGCATCGGATAACCGACTCGAGCCGAACCCATGGAATGCAGCCCGTCTTCGAAGATTCTATGCCTAGCGCCGGACTCTATGTTCGTCTCCTTCCTCTGTCCATTTTTTATATACTTTCTGTCTTACATTTCTCTCCTTCTCCCCTCTCTCTCTCTCTTATAGCCTTTAAAGGCTCATAAAGTGACGCGCTATCCGCGCTCATTAAACCTGGGGGCTTCTTTAAACAGAAGCTTATTTATACGGGCTCCATGCCAACACATGTGTCACACTTCCGCATGTACCTTTTATTCACCATTATATGCATTGATATGACTTAAGTTTTGGCCAAGCTGGGTTGCCTGGCTCCTGTGCTTACCCCTACGTTCCCGATTGTTCGGCTAGGTGGTAAAGGGGGCACCTCTGCGATTGTTACTGTTGGGTAAGCCGGATGTGTACCTCGGACTGGGTGAAGCCGAAAGCTAGCGTTCTTAAGGGAATATTCCGTCGGTGAACTAAAGATGATCTTTTTTTCACTTATTTATCTATACGCCCCCAGATGTTTTTCCTGCGTCTCTTTTCGCAGAATGGACATGCACCTTAGGGCATGCCTCCCAGGGAAAGGAACCCCTAACGGAACTATTCTCCCTGGAAGATGTTTCTTACTAACCTTGTAATATAACATAACTAGTTGGGAACTTGTCTGTTCAAGCACTAATGACCCCTACGCCTGGTCTCCATGCATACCCCGGTTCTTATATAACCGCGAGGGTATTCGGACACACTCCGGACCGTCAGGTCCCGAGGTTGAAGCGAAAAGGTCGGCCATGACAAACGATCTACAATCCGGCTAGAAGGCATTACACATGTCAATTAAAATTACATAGTCAATCTGACTGATTGTATTCCTCTTCAATACCATCTAACAGGCTGTCTAGCTTACAGTCCTGTTGGAATACTTTGCGGCTAATTCTACTTGGCCATATACTAAGCTCATAGGTATCTCCTTCCCATCGGGCCCCACGGGTCCGACCTCGGCCATGTGGTTTGGTTCAGCCTTCGTGTACCGTGTCTTCACCATGGCCCAGGCCTCCCTGGCGCCTTGACGGCAGGCCAACATCTTCCACAATCAGAGATGCCGCCGCGCTCCCTTCAGCTTCTCTACAATCTCTCCAAGGCCTTCGGACATGGAGACGGATGGCCACAACGCCTGGGCGAGGCCTTGCATCACCTGCCGAACTCGCTCGTGCAGTTGTGAGAGCTCGGGAAGAAGGTCACCCGTAGAACCGGGCATTTCCTCTGCAGGACGACCTATTAGCATACCTACAGACATTACTCTGTTAGTCGACTTCCTGGCCGAACTCTTTTTTCAAAGTTCGTTTAAGCACTTACTAAATATGCCGCGTCGAAGCCGCTGATTCTCCTTAACGGAGTCCAACAGCTGGGCACGAACATCCTTCAGTTCAACGCCCAGCTTGGTGTTGGCATCTTGGAGATCGTTCTTGTCCCGCCTCACCTTTGTCAGCACACTCTCACCAGCCTTCAGCTGGCGTAGGAGTTGTTGCTTTTCCGGATGTAATCCGGCACCATCTGCAATTTCATTTGTCAGATTTGCACCCACGCCGCACTTTGCAAAATACCTATCTTTCGAAGCGTATATTACCAGAGGGGGTCTCCTTGGGCTCCCCTGCCACGGCTAGTGCGGCCTCAAGTTGGGCTTTGCACTCTTCCAGCTCCTGGGACAGTAGAGTATTCTTTTCTGTAAGAACCTGCATAACAAATGATCCTTAAATCAGTTATTCCAACTGTTTCAAGTCTCGGGGGCTACTGGTATATATATAATTACCAAAATTTTCTTACCCGTATGTCTTTTACATATTGCTCTGTGGCTCTGGCTAGACCATTTTGAACGGCACGGAGGTACGCATCTCCCGAATTGAAGGCATCCAATGCCTCTTGGGAAAAACAAGCGTCGCGAAGAACTGTCCGGTGACGCCTGTGGTTCATGGCACTCTCCACCTCCGAATTGGTGGCAGACAGCCTGTCCGCATCCTCTGCCGGAGGAGCGTCCGGTACGCGCCTTGTGTTCGCCTCCGCTTCCGGACCAGGCTTTGGAGCCTGGCTGGTTGAGGCGCGATTGGCAACCTCTCAGGATATAGTCCGGCGAGGTCTCTTCGTCCTGAAGAGAGCACGAGCGTTAATATGCCTTGAAGGAATAACACCTGGGAATAAGATGGCGTGCTATACCTTTGCGCCGGCATCTCAGTCCGGACTGCACTTCTTTTCAGCCCGCGGGGCCTTGCCGCCC
Organism: Triticum aestivum; assembly: GCF_018294505.1. NCBI lineage: Eukaryota > Viridiplantae > Streptophyta > Magnoliopsida > Poales > Poaceae > Triticum > Triticum aestivum. The sequence continues at coordinate 521,692,287 of NC_057794.1, forward strand.
ATCGTTGGCTAGTCGCTGCAGGCTCAGCCTCCCGTCTCAAGGACCTCCCCTGCAAAACACGGTCGTCATACGGCAATCGAAAACACGCGAGGATAGATCCCTTTTCAAAGTGCTGGGACTTCGGTCTCAGTTACCTGTGAGGCTGGGAGTAGCCCTGGGTAATCGGCCATAATCGCCACCAAGGCGTTGTCCTTGCTCAATTGATGAAACACCCCATCAATCAGCTCCACAGATAAGTCCGGATCCTCTTGAGAGGCCGGGTCGAGGGACCGTCCCGGATCCTCGGGTTGTGGTGGAGGGTTGTTTATTTCTTTAACAGCATGGCGCAGTTCCTGCGTTGAAGTCGTTAGACTGAATATTTAATGATGGGAATATAAAACGGATGGGAAAGTAAAAGTGTCCACATACCCAACTTGGGGGATTGTACATAGAAAATCCACCATGTGGGTTGACGCAGAGAAATCCCTCCTCTTCTCCCTTGTACAAAGCGGACAAGATCTTTATTAGAGCGGCAGCCGAATCCGGCCCCTTACGGCCGTGGCGGGTGGCGTCGTCCTCCCCGTTGAAGTCCCACATGGGGTGGCCTCTATACTGGAGCGGCTGCACCCCACGCATGATGAATGCGGCCATGACTCCGATCATGGTCAGTCCAGAATGAGCTAACAATCTTATCCGGCCCATCAGGTAAATAACGTCCTTGTCGCTTTCCCTCTGAGGGCTTCGTGGACGCCAGCTTAGGTGCTTCTTTAGGGGAGCACTGTCGAACTCAGGGAGGCCGATCCGGACAGGATCCGGCAGCGGGACATCCTCTATATAAAACCATTCCGAAGGCCAGTCCTCGGACGCCTTCTTTGGGGTTCCGGATAGATATCCGGTCCCGGTGATGCGCCACACTTCGGCTCCACCCACTTGATATATTGACCCCTTCTGAGAACAGGGCACAAGGCAGAATAGCCTTTTCCACAGCACGAAATGAGCCTCGCAGCCCAAAAACAGCTCACAAAGGGCTACGAAGCCCGCGATATGCAATATGGAGGCAGGCGTGAGGTTGTGCAGCTGGAGGCCATAGAACTCCAGGAGCCCCCGGAGAAATGGATGAATTGGAAATCTGAGCCCTCTTATTAAGTAAGGGACAAGGCATACCCGCTCTCCTTTGGAGGGATTGGGGGCACTCTCCGCTTGCTCTCCGCCATTATAGGTGGCAAGTCCGGCTCGAACCGGGACCATATAGGCCGGGGGAGAAATCCCTTGGTCTGGAGCGTCACTAGCTCGCTGTGCGGGATGGAGCATCTCTCCCAATCTCCAGGCTGAGGGCTGGAAGGGCGAGAGGAGGAGATGCTGCGGCCGGCCATGATAGAATGGACCTCTATCGGATACGCTCTGATGAATACTCGGGGAGGGGAGAAGGTGTGGTTTGGATCTAAATCCTCGTCCCCTTAAATAGGCGGCTCATTCACGCGGCTAGGGGTGTAAATATAAAAAACACCCTGACTTTTCGTATTCATTTGACATGTGGAAGACGGCCATTATTGGGCGTAGAAGCCAAGGAGCGCTACATTTACAAGAAACCGGACATTATTCAACAGGTACACGGAATTTGGAGGAGAACCCGCCTTGCAATGCCGAAGACAATTTGCGCGCCGGACTCGTCGTCATTGAAGCCTGGTTTGGGGGCTACTGAGGGAGTCCTGGATTAGGGGGTGTCCGGATGGCCGGACTATACCTTCGGCCGGACTCCTGGACTATGAAGATACAAGATTGAAGACTTTGTCCCGTGTCCGGAAGGGACTTTCCTTGGCGTGGAAGGCAAGCTTGGCGGTACAGATATGTAGATCTCCTACCATTGTAACCGACTCTGTGTAACCCTAGCCCTCTCCGGTGTCAATATAAACTGGAGGGTTTTAGTCCGTAGGGAGAACAATCAGACCATAGGCTAGCTTCTAGGGTTTAGCCTCCTTGATCTCGTGGTAGATCTACTCTTGTACTACCCATATCATCAATATTAATCAAGCAGGAGTAGGGTTTTACCTCCATCGAGAGGGCCCGAACCTGGGCAAAAACATCGTGTCCCTTGTCTCCTGTTACCATCCGCCTAGACGCACAGTTCGGGACCCCCTACCCGAGATCTGCCAGTTTTGACACTGACAGCGTGCAATCGGGATCTGGATCTGAGATCTATCTCGCGGTTGACTTTTTCATCCCAAACCCTAGCATTTTTGCATACTTCGTCATGCCATAACTCTGCATCCGTAGCTCCGATTCGTGCGTGTAGCATATCAAAATGTTCGTCCGACGAGTACATCATTTCATCTCATTGCATCATTTTCATTTGAGCTCATCTTGATGCCCGAAATGCTGTTGGAAGAGGACTATGTGATGATTATTTCAGATGTGTTTTAGCAAATGGCTTTTTGTCATTTTTGCCATGATTAATGTGTGCATGCTATGACCCTGAGCTCTACATGTGTTTTGTAGAATGCCATGCCATCTTTACAGGGGTGTATGCCATGTATTTTTGTGATCTATGTGGTGACTAGCACAAGCATGCAAAGTAGCTTACTCGGTGATGCTGATTTCAGGGACTTAGAATTTCACTAAGTCCTTCTCCTGATATTGTTTTTATGTCATATGTTCATGTTGTTTCCTAGTGATCAGTGCCTCTTTTGAGGATGATCAGTAAGGATGTTTTGTAGATAATGTTGTGATCTATCCATCCATGTCTTTGTTTGCAATTATGGAGCACCCTAGCTTGAGTCAATCGAGCTCTACTTTTGCTATAAAATGTTCTTGGCAGATTGTTAACATGTTTAGCGATTTTGCCGAGCTTGTTGTTGTTGATCCGTGCATGCTATGTTGTTGTTCTTGTCATGTCTAGCTTCTATGCCATGTCTTCTTGATGGGTGTATGCTTAGATTATCATGCCATGCTTTGTACTTAGTGCATCGAGCTCGTAAATATGCTTAGAGTAGCTTCATGCCATGCCTTTCTTTGCCATGATATGTTTCTGTAGCATGTAGTTTTCATGCTCTAAAGATTGCTTCCTGATGATAAATTCCTGACTTGTTGTCAATTTCACTAAGTCTGAAACCTGATATCTTTTGCACTTTTGCCATGCTTGTTTGAACCTGTTAATGGATGAATTAGCCGTAGCTCAGTGTTCATCTTTTGTCAAGCATTATGAGTGGATCCCTGCCATGTATTTTGTTGTCATGTTTGAGTGATGTAGCATATTTATCTTGATGCATTTAGATGGCTACTTGTTGTTTATCGCAGACCGGTGCCATATTTGTTTTGCTTGTCATTTCCAAACCGTGCATCCGATTCCGGTGATCTTTATATCGATTTCAACCGAAATCAACTCCCCTTTCCAGTGGCACTCTTAGATTTTCAAGTTGAGGCCAGGTTCAATCATTCCTTTGCAAATCATGCATATGCATCGCATATCGCATCCCGCATATCATACCATGTTTGCATCATGTTGCTTGAGCATTGCACGTGGTTGATTGTGTTCCCTTTTGCTTGTTGTTATTGTTTGGGTAGAGCCGGGAGACGAGTACGTGAACGAGGAGCCCGTTGAGTTCTCTTTCGAGGATCAAGGCAACTCTAAGAATTTTGCAGGCAAGATGACCATACCCTCGAAATCACTTCTATCTTTGCTTGCTAGATGCTCGCTCTTTTGCTATGCCTATGCTATGATACCTACCACTTGCTTATCATGCCTCCCCAATTGCCATGTCAAACCTCTAACCCACCATGTCCTAGCAAACCATTGTTTGGCTATGTTACCGCTTTGCTCAGCCCCTCTTATAGCGTTGCTAGTTGCAGGTGAAGATTGGAGATTGTTCCTTGTTGGAACATGTTTATTATTGGGATATCACCATATTATCTTGTTTATCTTAATGCACATATATACTTGGTAAAGGGTGGAAGGCTCGGCCTTATGCCTAGTGTTTTGTTCCACTCTTGCCGCCCTAGTTTCCGTCATACCGGTGTTATGTTCCCGGATTTTGCGTTCCTTACACGGTTGGGTTATAATGGGAACCCCTTGACAGTTCGCCTTGAATAAAACTCCTCCAGCAATGCCCAACCGTGGTTTTACCATTCGCCACCTAGCCTCTTTTTCCCTTGGATTTCCGGAGCCTGAGGGTCATCTTTATTTAAACCCCCCCTGGGCCAGTGCTCCTCTGAGTGTTGGTCCAAACTGAGCTGCCTGCGGGGTCACCTCGGGGAAACTTGTGGGTTGGTTTTACTCATAGCTAGTCTCATCTGAGTGTGCCCTCAGAACGAGATATGTGCAGCTCCTATCGGGATTTGTCGGCACATTCGGGCGGTGTTGTTGGACTTGTTTTTTACCATTGTCGAGGATGTCTTGTAACTGGGATGCCGAGCCTGATCAGATTGTCTTGGGAGAAGGAATATCATTCTTTGACCGTGAGAGCTTGTGATGGGCTAAGTTGGGACTCCCCTGTAGGGATTTGAACTTTCGAAACCCATGCCCGCGGTTATGGGGAGATGGGAATTTGTTAATGTCCGGTTGTAGATAACCTGAAACTTTACTTAATTAAAATGCACCAACCGCGTGTGTAACCGTGATGGTCTCTTCTCGGCGGAGTCCGGGAAGTGGACACGGTGTTGGAGTAATGCTTGATGTAGGTTGTTCTAGGATCACTTCTTGATCATAGTTGTTCGACCATGCTTTTGCCTTCTCTTCTCGCTCTCATTTGCGCATGTTAGCCACCATATATGCTAATCGCTTGCTGCAGCTCCACATCTTACCTTCGCCTTACCTATAAGCTTAAATAGTCTTGATCGCGAGGGTGTGATATTGCTGAGTCCTCGTGACTCACAGATTACTTCCAAAACCAGATGCGGGGACCGATGATGCCGTTCCAGATGATAAGACCGAGCTCAAGTGGGAGTTCGATGAAGACTCTCGTCATTACTACGTGTCTTTCCCAGATGATCAGTAGTGGTGCCCAGTTGGGGCGATCGGAGACTTTGTCGCTTTTGGGGGTTTATCTTTATTTTGGTTCCGTAGTCGGACCTTGAGTGTACTTGGATGAATGTAATGACTTATTTATGATATTTGTGTGACATGGCGAGTGTAAGCCAACTATGTACTTTTCCCCTTTATTTATTTACATGGGTTGTTGTGAAGATTACCTCACTTGCGACATTGCTTTCAATGCGGTTATGCCTCTAAGTCGTGCTTCGACACGTAGGAGATATAGCCGCATCGAGGGCGTTACACTCATGCTAGCCAAATTCTTTGCACCAAGTAGAGATACTACTTGTGCTTCCAAACACTCTTAAACCAGTCTTGCCATGAGAGTCCACCATATCTACCTATGGATTGAGTAAGATCCTTCAAGTAAGTTGTCATCGGTGCAAGCAATACAAATTTGCTCTCTAAATATGTATGACTTATTAGTGTGGGAGAAAATAAGCTTTATACGATCGTGTGATATGGAAGAAATAAAAGCGACAGACTGCATAATAAAGGTCCATATCACAAGTGGCAATATAAAGTGACATTCTTTCGCATTAAAGATTTTGTGCATCCAACCATAAAAGCGCTTGACAACCTCTGCGAAGGGCCTATCTTTTACTTTTATCTCCTACCTTGCATAAGAGTCATGGTGATCTTCACCCTTCCTTTTTACATTTTATCTTTTGGCAAGCACAACATGTTGGAAAGATCCTGGTATATATGGCTAATTGGATGTGAGTTTTCATGAACTATTATTGTTGACATTACCCTTGAGATAAAACGTTGGGAGGCAAAACTATAAGCCCCTATCTTTCTGTGTCCGATTAAGACTCCATACCCATAAGTATTGCGTGAGTGTTAGAAATTGTGAAAGACTATATGATAGTTGACTATGTGGACTTGCTGAAAAGCTCTTATATTGACTCTTTCCTATGTTATGATAAATTGCAATTGCTCCAATGACTGAGATTATAGTTTGTTAGTTTTCAATGAAGTTTATGATTCATACTTGAAATTGTGATTTAATTGTTACTCTAGCATAAGAGATCATATGACAAGAATTATATAAGTTGCTATTCTAAGAATGATCATGATGCCCTCATGTCCGTATTTTATTTTTATCGACACCTCTATCTCTAAACATGTGGACATTTTTTTCGATTTCGGCTTTCGCTTGAGGACAAGCAAGGTCTAAGCTTGGGGGAATTGATACGTCCATTTTGCATCATGCTTTGATATCAATATTTATTGCATTATGGGCTGTTATTACACATTATGTCACAATACTTATGCCTATTCTCTCTTATTTTACAAGGCTTACGTAAAGAGGGAAATGCCGGTAGCTGGGATTCTGGGCTGGAAAAGAAGCAAATATTAGAGACCTATTCTGCACAGCTCCAAAAGTCCTAAAAGTTCACAGAAGTCAATTTGAGAATATATAAAAAATACTGAGCGCAAGAAGTTCACCAGGAGGGCCACACCCTGCCCACGAGGGTTTGGGGTGCGCCCTACCCCCTGGGCGCGCCCCCTACCTCATGGGCCCCCTGGTGGCCCTCTGGTGGAGATCTTCTACTATATGGAGTCTTTGGATGAGGAAAAAATAATAAGCCATCTTTTCGGACGAGACTCTGCCACGAGGCAGAACCTTGGCGGAACCAATCTAGGGCTCCGGTGGAGCTGTTCTGCCGGGGAAACTTCCCTCCGGGAGGGGGAAATCATCGCCATCGTCATCACCAACACTCCTCTCATCGGGAGAGGGCAATCTCCATCAACATCTTCACCAGCACCATCTCCTCTCCAAACCCTAGTTCATCTCTTGTATCCAATTCTTGTCTCCAAGTCCGGGATTGGTACCTGTGGGTTGCTAGTAGTGTTAATTACTCCTTGTAGTTGATGCTAGTTGGTTTATTTGGTGGAAGATCATATGTTCATATCCTATATGCATATTAATACCCCTCTGATTATGAACATGAATATGCTTTGTGAGTAGTTACGTTTGTTCCTGAGGACATGGGAGAAGTCTTGCTATTAGTAGTCATGTGAATTTGGTATTTGTTTGATATTTTGATGAGATGTATGTTGTCTCTCCTCTAATGGTGTTATGTGAACGTTGACTACATAACACTTCACCATTATTTGGGCCTAGAGGAACGCATTGGGAAGTAATAAGTAGATGATGGGTTGCTAGAGTGACAGAAGCTTAAACCCTAGTTTATGCATTGCTTCGTAAGGGGCTGATTTGGATCCATATGTTTTCATGCTATGGTTAGGTTTACCTTAATACTTTTGTTGTAGTTGCAGATGCTTGCAATAGAGGTTAATCATAAGTGGGATGCTTGTCCAAGTAAGGACAGTACCCAAGCACCGGTCCACCCACATACCAAATTATCAAAGTACCGAGCGTGAATCATATGATCGTGATGAAACCTAGCTTGACGATATTCCCATGTGTCCTCAGGAGCGCTTTACATCATATAAGAGTTTGTCCGGGCTTGTCCTTTGCTACAAAAGGGATTGGGCCACCTTGCTGCACTTTATTTACTTTTGTTACTTGTTGCTCGTTACCAATTATCTTATCACAAAACTATCTGTTGCCTATTATTTCAGTGCTTGCAGAGAATACCTTGCTGAAAACCGCTTATCATTTCCTTCTGCTCCTCGTTGGGTTCGACACTCTTAGGGCGTGTTCGGATTCACTCTGCTCCTCGACTCTGCTCCCGGAGCGGACGGAGCAGTGTCGAACGGTCCGACTCCACGGAGTAGGAAGAGCGGAGCGGACCAGACCGTAGTTCAATTCAGCGGAGTCGGCGAAACCGAGCTCCGCGTGCCACTCCCCGCACAACTTACTGCTTCACTCGATCCTTTTCTCTCTCCCCCATGCAGCGACTCCCCTGTCCTCCCCTGACCATGGAACCCTAGCACTGCGCCGCCGCCCGCCGCCACCCCGCCGCCGCGGATCCCCAGCTCCCCTCCGGCCAAATCCATGCACCTGGGACCTCGCCATCTCCTCGCCCCCCTCCTCATCCAAGGCGGCTTTTCTGTTCGACAACCACTTTGAGGGCATACGGTTTGAGTGGACCTCTGGCGGCTGAGATCACCAGGGCCTCGTCCTCGTCCCCGGCAGCTCGGATTCGTCGTTTGCAAGGTCGGCATCCACTCCTACATCACATCCATCAAGGTGAGATCCATATCTCCTCTTCGCCCTTGTTCCTCTACTGTTCTTGATTCATATTCCTGAATAGTTCCAGGTGTTCTTGATTCTTGGTTCTTGATTCCAGTAAGTAGTAGTACAACATGTCTATAATTCCTGCAAGGATTATGTGAGGACATTGAGAGGAAGGGGATGAATTAGGGGAGTTGGTATAGAAAGGGGATGAGCGACAGAGCATAGAGATAGATAGATTTTCCTTTTCTTCAGAGATAACAAATACAAACTGCATGATTATCATGGATGTTTTAAACATATACGTATTGCATCTGTTTCTTTTATTTGCCTTGATTGACATGGATGGAGTGAACTAGCTAGTGAACCCCTTCTCTGCCTATAACATGTAACTGCTATTTTTCTTTTAGCGAGAGAATAGGATATGATATCTGCTCCGATGCTCATAAACTCTAGCTAGTGCAGTTGAGTCAATATTACTTGTCTTTGAAATATGTTAGTATTGAGATTGCTTAAGAAATTATTATTTGTTTCGGGATTTTCTTAAGACATTATTATTTGTTTGTACTACAGTAGCTGTGCTGATTCTTTTTCACCATGGTCTTTGCTGGTATGTAACTAGGAGCATGATTCATGATTGTTCATCAATATGTGTTAAATTGTAATGCTTGCAATTAATGTATAATTTTCTTGAAGAATGTCTGCCGATTGGAATGATGATAACACTACGATCTTGACCGAGCTCTTTGTCCAACAAGTGCGTGCTGGCAATAGGCCAGACAAGCACTTGACTCAGAATGCTTATGAGGAAGTTGCAAAAGATTTCAAAGTCAGAACAGGTCTGGAGTACACCAAGCTCCAACTGAAGAACAAGTGGGATAAGTTGAAGACTGATTACAGCAATTTCAAAAAACTCAAATTGAAGGAGACCGGTGGTGGGTGGGACTATGAGAGAAACACCATCAAACAAGATGCTGAATGGTGGAAGAAAGCAAAGATAGTGAGTCGTGACTTTTCCTATTTGTTCTTATCATATAAGCAATTGTTCCGTGAGTAGTGATGCTAATTAAGCTTTGTTTTGTTGTATTTTAGGACATCCCTAGCTGTGGCAAGTTCCGAAAGTGTGGACTTCAAAATGAGAATAACTTATCTATCATGTTTGCTGACATCACGAGTGATGGTACAGATCACTGGAATCCTGCTTCAGGAACCATTCCCCAATCTAGCAGTGCAACTTCTGTTTTCAATGTGGACGACATACAAGATGTTGATCTGGAGGAGACCCAAACAGGTGAGTCACATGCTGATGGAAAAGGGAAGAGACTTGGGAGGTATGTGGATGGCAATAACAAGAAGCCAAAGACATCTCTTGTTATACAGGAACAGATAACCAGGGTTGGAGATATAGCAGAGAGGACCCAATCCAGCTTTGAGTCATACATGAAGAAAGAAGAGAGTTCATCGATTACTTCTGTGATGGATCTGGTTGTTGAGTGCGGTGCAATAGTAGGCACTGATGAATATTTCATTGCTAGTGAACTATTTGTGAAGCGAGAGCAGAGAGAGATGTTCCTGCATATGACGGAAAGTGCTGCTCATTTAGATTGGTTGCGTAGGAAATACAACACCAAGTATGGGCATTAGATGCTACTGATGTTGTTTGTGCCTATTGGGATGTAATACTAATTTAAAGTTTGAACTTAATTATGTACTCTGGTTTACTTGTAAGACTATTTGGGTTGTAACATTACTATGTTAGTCCCATTCTTCCCTTTTTCAGTTGTTTGTCTTCATTTACCTTGTTTCAGCTGTGTGTCTTCAATCTTGGTAATATTTCTTGTAATCTTACTTATATTACTGCTATGACTCATCTTGTTGATGGTTACATGATAAATGTTGTTACATATGACTTGTCTTTAATGTTACATATGATTCTTACTTATCTTTTTGCTATGACTAATCTGGTTGATAATTAAGTACTAATTGTTGTTACTTGTGTATGTTCAGATGTCATCGGATAGTGACAATGATAGTGATAGTTATGAAGAAAGGAGGAAGAGGGTATGCCACCATGTCCAATCAATGTCCAACATCTATGTCGGTGCGTCAACACTTGCAGGGAAGTACTGTGACAACTATTTGATCAAGGCAGACCCAAGGAATTCTATTCTTAGTGGGTTCGGATGGCTGCAAGAGACTGTGTCAACACCTGGAGAAACATATACCATGTTGAGGATGAACGCACGCCTCTTCTTTGAATTGCATGACTTGTTGGTCAAAAGGTATGGCTTCAAATCAACCTGTTTCGTGAGCAGTTATGAGGCGCTTGCAATGTTCTTGTGGACTTTAGGGGGTTGCGAGTCTAATAGGAGAACACAAAATCGTTTCAAGCACTCAGGAGATACAGTCCACCGGAAGTTTCATGAGGTTTTACTCTGTGTGATTAAGATGGCAGCAGATTACCTGAAACCTAAGGACCCAAACTTTAGTAGTGTGCACCCAAGGATTCAAAAGGATAGAAGGGCTTATCCACATCTTAAGGACTGCATCGGCGCACTAGATGGTACTCACGTCAGAGCTACCATTCCTGCTGGCGACCAAGTTAGATACATTGGAAGGTCAGGATCAACAACACAGAATGTTCTGGCAATATGTGATTTTGACATGCATTTCATGTACACTTCAGTTGGTCAACCCGGCTCTATGCATGATACCAGTGTCTTGTATCATGCAATTGAAGCTGACAAAGATACCTTCCCTCATCCTCCAAAGGGTTAGTAGTTCCTATAATAATTTCTTTTATTTAAATTCTGTAAACAAATCATAGGCCTTACATGCAATCTGCTTGTTGTTTGTAGGTAAGTACTATCTTGTGGACGCGGGCTATCCTAATAGACCTGGATATCTTGCACCTTACAAGGGGGAAAGGTACCACGTGCCTGATTTTCAACGAGGTGTGGCGCCAAGAACACCTAAGGAGAAATTTAACAAGATACACTCATCCAAGCGTAATGTGATCGAGAGAGCATTTGGTGTGTGGAAAATGAAGTGGCAGATTCTACTAAAGATGCCCAATTATTCAGTTGAAACTCAAAAGATGATAGTGGCTGCAACTATGACCCTCCAGAACTACGTTCGATATCATGATAAGGGGGATCTTCACTTTCTTCGAGTCGACAGAGATCCCAACTATGTCCCAACTATCCCTTCAAGGTATCAATGGTATGCCATCCCTCCGAATGCATCAAATGCGTCAACCTCGGAGGCTAGTGATAAAGACATGGACTGGTTCCGTAATAGACTAGCAACTGATATTGCTCTTGGTTGGTGACTTCCAGTTCTGCTATAAATGTGAGTATACTAGTTTCTACCACATTCATGTGTTTTTATTTGCTACAATTCTTTAGTTTTTACCTTGCTTGATAAATTCATGCTTTCTCATAGATGACTGGTCGTAAAGTTAAACAAGTGAATATTGTCTCCAAACATGTCAAAATTGTTCACTGCCTTTGTCAATAGCTGAAATATTAGTCACAATATTACTTGTCATTTATTTCCTTGTAGCAAGATGCATAAGTCTAGAATCCAGAAGATGTTCTTAGCTAGTTCAATGACAACATGATTTTCTTCTTTCACAATTGATATGTATCTGTACCTATTAACAAATTTCGTAATTTTGTAGGTGAAACCATCCGAAGCAGAGTATATATGTTTTTGGTTATATTCAAGCAATCACCAGCATTGCATAAAGGTTTTCATGTGTTGAAAATTGTTTCTACAGGACCTCCACTGGACTAGAGTGATGTCTACAAAGTACATGTGTTTATGCTGCCTTTGTTTGTGTTTATCTTATGAAAAATCCTATTTGTCTATGTTGCTAAAATCATGTAATTTCAGCAAACTCATGCTGAAGCGTTCTTGTGCGATAAAGTGAATTTTTGCACAAAGAAATTATGTGTGAAACTTCAGAATTATTTTCAGTAAACTCAGCATATTTCTGCATTTTTTCTGCACCGTGTTGCATCATTGGCACAACAAGTGATCCACGTATTGACCAGTATCAAACCAGCTTGATGTGTTGTGGGGAGCCTGTAATCCAGAGTGCAGAGTGGAGTTAGTTGCCGAACAAGTTGTCTGCTCCTCGTTTGCCCTGTGGAGCTAGCAACCTGAGAGCTGGGAGTGGAGCTAAGGATCTGACGGAGTGGAGTGAATACGAACAGGCCCTTACTTATCGAAAGGACTACAATAGATCCCCTATACTTGTGGGTCATTAGTGATGTACTTCGATGGCTCTAAAATGTTAGCCGGATTGGGGGCTGGTGTCATCCTAACATCCCCTACAGGAGACACAATCCGTTATGTGTTACAAATCATGTATACAGACTCCAACAATGTGGCCGAATATGAGGCACTATTGCATGGTCTCCGAATGGCTGTTTCTATGGGTATACAACGCCTTGAGGTGCGTGGGGACTCGAACCTCGCAATATCCCAAATAAATGGAGATTTCGATGCAAAAGATCCAAAGATGGTGGCATACCACAACGCCATACTCAAAATATCAGCTCGGTTCGAGGGGCTCGAGTTTCATCATGTTGCTCGAGACAGTAATCAGGCAGCGGACATCCTTGCTTGAATGGGCGCTAAACGCGACCCAATCCCACCTAACACCTTTGTGGAAAGGCTCTTCAAGCCATCCGTGGTATGGCAGGACGAAAGCGGTAATACCAGTCCGGAGCCGATCATACCCTCAGATGCCGAACACAATCCTGATATCATCAGGGGCTCAGACACTGAAATGACACCTTCCGCCCATGTAATCATGGTTGTCATTTCTCCATGGACCAGACCTTTTCTAGCCTACATGAATAGGAGGGACCTCCCTGATGACCAGAATGAGGCCCGTCGCATAGTCCGACGCTCGAAAGCCTACAAAGTTCATGAAGGAGAACTATACAAGAAAAGTACTACTGGAGTTCTTCAAAGATGTATCTCTGAAGAGGAGGGGCGACAGCTCTTGGCCGAAATACATGCTGGTCTCAGTGGCCACCATGCCGCAGCTCGGGCCCTCATAAGTAAGGCCCTCCGTACAAGTTTCTTTTGGCCCATGGCCCAAGAAGATGCACATGCCCTTGTACAACGTTGTGTCGGGTGCCAGCTGTTCTCCAATCAAAGTCATATGCCGCCCACTGCCCTAAAAACAATCCCCATTACTTGGCATTTTGCAGTCTGGGGGCTCGATATGGTCGGACCCCTTTAAGGGAGAAGCCACAAGAAGAAATATTTGCTAGTTATGGTGGATAAATTCACTAAGTGGATAGAGGCCAAACCAGTCAAAACAGCCGAAGCTGGGCCGATGATCGGCTTTATATCTAGCATCATACACCATTATGGTGTCCCGCACAACATTAATACTGATAATGGCTCTAACTTTACAGCCGATGAGGTGAAAAACCGGTGCGCTAACCTAGGCATTAAGCTTGATTACGCCTCCGTATATCACCCTCAAACAAACGACCAGGTCGAACGGGCTAACGTTCTGATAATGAGCGGCATTAAACCCAGACTAGTGCGATCCCTACGGGAGTCAGATAAACACTGGGTCGAGGAACTTGATTTCATACTCTGGGGACCGCGGACAATGCCCAATCACACGACCGGGTACACACCCTTCTTCATGGTGTACGGCGCAGAGGCTGTCTTGCCCTATGACATTATTCATGACTCACCTCAAGTGCGCATGTATGAAGAGAGAGAAGCTGAGCTTGATCGGTAGGATGACCTAGATGGCCTGGAGGAGGAGCGCGATGTTGCAAAAGCCCATTCTGCATTCTATCAACAACAGGCTCGGAGATACCAAAGCAGAGAAGTGCGGGCCAAGACTTATGATGTCGGTGAACTCGTTTTACGCCTTCCGGAGAAGAAAAAGGACAAACTCAAACCAAAATGGGAGGGTCCCTTCATTATTGATAAAGTTCTCACAGGAGGAGCCTACCGCCTTCGTAATGCATCAGATAATCACCTCGAGCCAAATCCATGGAACGCTGCTCGGCTCTAAAGATTCTATGCATAAAGTTTGGCTATACTTATTTTTCGTTCCTTTTTCTCCTCTTCATTTATTTTTTGTTTTCTCGTTTCGGTATGACTTCCATGATGTGTTCGGATAAGCCGAACACTTGAGGGGTACACATCCTTAAATGTATCTATCCCACCATGACTGGGGGCTCCTTTAACCGAAGCTTACTATTATTTTGAGCCTGGAGCTCACAATATAAGTGTTGTTTGCTAATATACATCCTTTTGCCATCATATGCACCTCTATGACTTAAGTTTTTGCCAAGCTGGGTTGCCTCACTCTTGTGTTTATGCCCTACGTTCCCGATTGTTCGGCTAGGGCGTAAAGGGAGCACCTCTGCGATTGTTACAACCGGGTCATCTGGACATGTACCTCAGAAGGGTGAAGCCGAAAGCTAGCGTTCTTAAGAGAATAAGTGGTCGGCAATCAAGCGACAGATTGTTACACCATGGTGACCCCTCTAATACTGTGGGACACTTTTTCCTGTACTAAAGACCAATGTCACGGCACACATAATTCCAACATGCCAACCTAAGGAAAGGGACCCTTAACAGACCTATTTTCCTTGGAAGATGTTTCTTACATATGTAATATAACATACATCCTGAACTAAACTTTTTGTCTGTTCGAGCACAATGACTGGGTTGCTTGGTTTCCGGACATAATACATACTTCTTTCATTTCGAAAAAGTATCCGGAAACACTCCACCAATTTTTTGTTCAGAGGTTAAAAGCCAAAGGCCTGCGATGACAAAATTTTCACATGTTCGGATAAAAGGTACATGTTGACTAATACAAACACCTATTCCTTATCTACTCCATCTATAAGACTGTCTAAACTATAGTCCTCCTACGAGTACTTTGCAGGTACCATTACTTGGTCATAAACCAACTTCACTGGAATTTCTTCCCCGTCTGGTCCCTGTGGTCCCACTCGGGTCATGTGATTGGGATCTAGCTTGGCGAAGCGTGTTTTTACCATGGCCTAGGCTTCTCATGTGCCTTCTCGACAGGTGGATGTCTTCCATAGCTTGAACCGGCGTCGGGCACCCTTGAACAAGTTTGCTAAGCCCTCCATACTTTCTGGAGGGGTATCGGAGGGGCATAATGCCTTCACCATACTCTCCATGGCTTTTCGGGCCCGAGCATGTATCACAGACAGTTCCTTCAGCACATCACCTTGAAATCCGGATATTTCCTCTTCCGGACGGCCAGTTAACAAACCTGCAGCAACAAAGTCATGACATTCCGAACTATGGACTACATATGGGTACGTAGGGTGGTTTTAAATAAGAGAGGAAGACATACTAAACATGTGGCCTTTCAGCTTCTCATTTTCCTTCTGAGCGGCCGATAACTAAGCCCTTAAGCTCTCTATCTCTTCAGATTGTTTGTCTTTTCCTCCTTATGTTCATTCTTCCCAGATGCACTTGTTGCGTACTTTTTCGTTTCCGCCAATTCGCCGGTGACAACATTAAGTTGTGCCTGATTCGCTTCTAGCTCCTGAGATAGCGCGTTATTTCTCTCTTTGAGAACATGCGGGTCATATCGATCCTTAAATAGGTTTACTTTACTGCTTCAAGTCTCGGGGCTACTGACACATGGCTATTAAAAATTTCATGAACTTTTACCTGTATATCCTTCGAGAATAGATGAATGACTCCGGCAAGTCTGTCTCGACCGGCTCAGATATATGCATCCACCAAGCTGAGTGCGATAAACTCTTGCTCGGAAAAGGCCGGAGTGCGCATAACCTCCATTAATCAACGGTGATTCATCACACTCTCCACTTTGGAATTCATGATTGATATGTTGTCTGAGTCCTCTTGAGGAGGCAGAACTGGTTTTGCATCGGCTCTCGTCCTAGTTGGCGAGTCCACCGCCGGATTGGTGGACATTCGGCTAACTGGGTGTTTTCCCACCGTCTTCTGCGTACTCCTCCTGATATCAAGGATGAAAGGAGACTTTTAACAATCCGGACTCATGCCTAGGCATGTCTTAAGCAAGCTTACCTCTTGGAAGAAAGTGAGGCCTCTGTGGCACTCCCGGACCCTTTTCGTTTTGAACGACGGCCTTGCGCAGGGGCCGCCTGATATGCCTCCGTCGTATCTACTTTTCCAAACACTTTTGCCCTTGTTTGGACTCTAACTTGCATGATTTGAATGGAACTGTAGGAGATATGCCCTAGAGGCAATAATAAATGATATTATTTATATTCGAGTTCATAATTATGTTTATGTTCCATGCTATAACTGCAATGATTCTCGAGTCTGCAATATCCATGAGGCTCGGAGGAAGACTCATATGCACGTGTGGAATAATAAATGGTAAGAAGTATTCCTAGTCTGCCTCTAAGACTAGCTCAAGTGTTGCATGATGGTTCTGTTTTCCTGATCATGGGCATGTCTATGCCAGCAATTTTGAGGGCACAATGTTAAAAGAACATTTGTGTTGAATCGACCCGGATTGATGTTATGCTAAGAGATTCATTCGTCACAAGTTAATGGTGCATATCACAGAGATGGTTAACGTTTGCATGATTCCTTGGACCATGAGAGTATCGAGTTTCTTCATGCTTGCTTCATGAACTTTGGGGTTTGTTAAACGTCATCCGTAAATGGGTGGCTATTACGGCGGCTTACGGGTTCATGGAAAAGTGTGTCAAGTAACTTGATAGCTCAAGATTGGGATTTGCTCCTCCGACGATGGAGAGATATTCTCAGGCCCTCTCGGTATTACGGTATCCATCATCGTCTGGCCAGACACAGTGTGATTTGATCACTGGGATGCCGGAACACGGAAACGAGAAAAGAGAACAAAACCGGTAACGAGGTAACTTGCATGGTGGACAAATGGTTCGTCCCATGGGATGCAACAAATCTCACCTCGGGTGTTTGTGACATATCGCGAAGCAACAGGAATAGCTCACTGCAACTGGAGGTTCACTCGAATATTTATTCGTGTGGGTATAGGGGTCAATATGGGTGTCCACGGCTCCGATGTTGATCATTGATCGGAAGGGGTTCCGGGTCATGTCTATACTTCACCGAACCTATAGGTTCACATGCTTAAGGGTCATCTATCTTCTGAATACTAGACAAGGAGTCTGAGAGAAAATCACCGAAAAAGTTTCGGACAGCGGAAAAGGTTCCGCAGAGAGAGGTCATTGGATGAGTTTCGATGAAACTGAAAAGTTGTTTCAGGGGATACCATTAAGTCAAATTGGTTTCGGCACATGCCTGATAATTCTTGGAGGGTGCCAGAATCATTCTGGAAGCTTTCTGGAATTTTCCGGGATAATAACCGGATAAGCTCCGGAGCTGCCGGAACCACTTCAGATGCTTTTCGCAGATGAAAATCACTAAACTGGAATTGTTTCAGAACGCATTGAAAATCATTTTGGTGGGTACTGGAAATGTTCTAAGACCACATAAATATTTTCAGTTCAAACGGACGCTGAAAAATGTCGTCGTGAATAGTGAAAATCAGCTTTATGGAAAGCCACCTTTTGGGGCTTTGCTCCAAAAGATCTTAGGGATGACATGGATGGATAGGAGCCATTTTTGGGCCCCTCATGCGGGTGTGGCTGGCCACATGGGGTATCCCCCCTTGGGGACCCTCTTGTTCCTTGGTTTCACTCCTAGGTCCTTGTGGAAGGACTTCATTCATGTGCATTTTGGGTTTTTGTGTGAAACTACCCTACCCCTTGGGATTTCCTATAAATAGAGGTGGAGTGGCAGCCCTCCACACTCACTCTTTCTCACATACAAGTGCCATGCATGATCTGGCTTCTCTCTCCCTCCCAGCGAAACAGTTTCGTAGAGCCGAAAGGCTGTCTGGGTTCCGGCAGGAACTAGTTCTGGACGGCGAAGCCCTGCCGGATAGATGACACCGTATGTGTGCAACTCTGTAGAGAGGTTGTAGTTTCGATCTTAGTGCCCGAGGGGCTGTTCGAGAATGCCTCCCGAAGGGCTGTCCATGTGACGGTCCGAGTTCTGTGAGTCCTCCCGAAGGGATGTCCGAATGACCGTCCGAGTTTCGAAGGTCCTCCCGAAGGGCTGTCCGCAACACCGTCCGGGGGACTATTCGACCGCCTCCCGGAGGGCTGTCTGAGGAGCAGATGAGGGTATACATCCTCGCGGTTGGGAGGTTGTAAATCCTAGCTGCGGGGATCTGCACCGCCGATCGTCATCGACTCTACTTCCTGTTGCGCTACGAGTCGGTAACGAAATAGATCAAACCTTGTATGCAGTCTCCATAGTGGTCCTGGGCTGGTGCGTAGGTCAGAAAATTTTCGTTTTCTGCTGCGTTACCCTACAGTGCCATCAAGAGCCGTGCTATGCGTAGATGCAGGTTTCAATCTAGAATACATGGAGATGTATGGGTATTGCATAATATAATTAGGTAGTAGATGAGATCTATTGCTGAAAATTATTTATGCGGGTGACAGATGAAATCTGTTACCCGACGTTCTTGTTGCTTCCCTAGAATTTGCGTTTGCTCAATCTCGAGACAGCATGGTGGAATTTGACAAAGTTCTGGCAATCCGTGATCCTGATTGATCATGGAAGTGCTATCAGTTCTTTGGGTTCTGCCGTAGTCAAAAGAAAGATGAAATTCGCAGATGAAAGGGCATTACAGATATGATCTGCACGGGGGTCATGCGTATGACGAAGTTTAGTATGGGGCTCGAGATTGAATTATCTCGTGTTTCATACACCCTGAGATGTTAATCTAGCAACTTGAATAATCATACTTGATGATAAAACGTTGGTAGCCGCGGTTTAAGTCAAAACCTTAGAAGCCACGAAAATAAAATTTTTCATAAACCGATTAGAGGCGTCTAACTTGGTTTTGCAGGATGTGCATGTGATGTGGTATAGCAATGCTCATATTCAATTTGATTATGTATGAGATGACTATATGATGTTATTAACATGACCTGCATGTCATGATTCAGCATGATGGCTGGAGCCATATGATTGTCACTTTAATGACCTGCGTGTCAACCTTGTTGTAATTCATTATTTTATTGGCTATAGAGATAGCAATATTATCTGGTGCATCGACAAGGTGGTGGCAATCTTCGCGAAGGTGAACACCAACGCGAGTGCCGAAGACGAAGAAATGAAAGACTTCTCCGTCAGAAAGGGCTATACCATATCATGCTAATTATGAATTGCCTGAGATGTTTATCCCTTTGATGCACCCTTCTTGATTGCGCCATAGTCGCTTTTTATTAGGGTGATCTCTCACAAAAATATCAAGTAGTTAGTGTTGTCCCAAGTGTAGCACCGTCACGGCACCTATCTTTTCGGGGTGCGTCGTGTCACACGGGTACGAACGATTAGAGAAGTGTGAGGCAGGTGAGTTGAGACCTCGCATCGAGATCACTTGGTTGTCTTGACGTTCAGGCATGACCGTCATGAGCTCGGAACACACGCATCGAAAGATGAACAAGAGTCACATAAAGATGTGATTGGCAAGTTGGCCTACCGGTTGAGATTTTCTTCATCAGTGGTGTTACACCAATGGCGTTGAATTGAAATGCGGATCTTGAATCACTCACGATCAATTATGAGAGATATTGATTTGAGTGGGAGCGCACTGTTGAATTAACTTGTTTAATTCTTAGTGCAATTAATTGTGAACATTGTCTAAAGTGTTATTTGCCTAATAGTTATAGAATAATGGCTCGTGTTTCCACCCTCCCTATTAAAATTGAATAGTTGTTAAATATCTGGTTAAAACTTTACGGTTGGTAACGTAATGTGAGGATTGTCCTCAAGAGTACCGAGAAGCACTTTGTCCTATCGCATACTTTCGGTATTCGCCCACTAATGCTATGGATCATGTGACTCTCGTCCTTCAATCCAAAAGCTAGAATTCCGTTTTTAGTCAAGTGCAATATGTTTGCTTCCATGAGACCCGAACTTCAAAAGTTTGGATAGTTATGTGATATTCATGGAATCTGAAAATCATTTTCAGAGACAGACAAAGGCTAAAAGATATGAGATATCCAAAGCAAGGTTTGTTTGCAAACCATTAGTTAAGGAGTTTACTATGCATTAGACTGATTAGAGAGGGATCCAGAAGAAAGCCTTTCATATGATGAAGTTGGATGTTTTTCTGGAAGTAGGAGAAATACTAAAAGTTAAACTGTTAGAAGTATAAAGGCAAATAGAAAGAAGACTGAAATATCCAGCTTATGTATGAATGTCATACAAGTTTTTGATGTATAGAAGGCTGGTCAAAGATATAGTCCTTGGGAATTATGATTAAATTGTTGATCACTGATTCTTGGGTATTGTGAGTTAAATCACAAAGATACCCTCTCGATTGCATTCTGTTGCAACTCGATGTAAGAACCACTATGGCCTAAAAGACTAGCCAGAAATGAGGTTTAGGTATACACAGGGAACATAGTAAATGTTACTATACCTTCCATCGGTGTATTGCCATCTGTATTTATTTTCATAATTCATTTAGAGTTTTACAAACTCTAGCCTCTTGCAAGAAGGTTGTTCGTAAGAGAACTTTTTATGTTCGATGTTATGAATAACACAAGGGCCATACTTTCATTATGAATGAGATGTATGTTATGAATATTGAAAATAATACAATACCTCTAGGTTTACTTTCATAATTCATTTTAGAGTTTCATACACTCTAGCCCATTGCACATTGTTTGTTGCAAAAGAGTTGTTCATAAAAACAACAATTATTGTTAAGTATTATGAATAACATGAAGGGCCATGCTTCCATCCAAGATGGGATGTATGTTATGAATATTGATGGCAATATGATACATCTGTAACACTGACGCTAAATGTCGCAAGACTAAAAGAATACCACACAAGTGTGGCACTACATTTGGTCACATTGGAGAAACCCGCATGGAAAATTCCATTATGATGGATTTTGAAGTCTTTTTGATTTTGAATCATCTGACACTTGCAACTTTCCTTCAAAAAGTGAAGTGACTGAAATACTGTTCACAGGCCATAAGGAATGAGCAACAAACATATTGGTGATCATACATTTTGATGTGTGTAGTTCAATAAATGTTGTTGCAAGTAGTGGATTTATATATCTTCAGAAATGACTCAAGTAGATATATGGATATTTGCTTGATGAGACGTATGTATGGATCTTTTGAAATCATTCGAAAGGTTTTCAAAAATGAAGTAGAAGTTAAAATGAAGTAGAAGTTATTGTAACAAGGAAATTATGTTTCTACAATTTGATTGCAGAAAGGAATATCTGAGTTACAAGTTTAGCGAATGTCTGATGAGTTGTGAAAAGAGTTTCATAACTTACACCTTCCGGAACACCACTATGAGTGGAATGTCTGTGAAGATGTAATCAAACCATTTATGACATGGTAAGGTCAAGGATGACATAAATAAATTTGCCATTATACCTTTTAAAGTGATGCTTTAGAGACTGCGGCTTTTACACTGAAAAGAGCTACATCGGGTCTGTTGAAATGAAGCCATGGTATGGTACGCCCAACCATTTTTTATCTTTTATTAACATTTGGAATATGGGGTTTGTGTAAAAGGTTACAAACCTATTCCAAATCAGACAAGTGCTACTTTGTAGGTTATACCAAAATGTTGGATATTCCTCCCTCACTATACCGAGGCAAATAGTTTTGCCGCGAAACGATGTGCTTTTAAAGAGAATGGTTCTTTCAAAAAGGTGAGTGGGAGAATAGTGCAACTCGACGAGATAAACAGTATCTTCGTCATCAGATCAAAGGAAAGAGACCTTGGAAGTAATTCCAGAGTTTTCTACTGTGACTGATACGGAAGTCTCTACAATAAAATGTATGAACTTCGGTCGAACTTGCAGCTGAACCACGTAGGCAAGGCTTGTGCAAACCTCTCAGGTGCGCAAACGAGATAATGTTGTTAGACAACATTATACCTACGATACACAAGGAAGTGTTGATGGGCCCTGACTCTGGAATTGGCTAAATGCCAAAACAACCTGAGTTAGTTTCCATATAAGTGATTCAAGATTAAAACCTTGATACACCTTTCAGAAGACTTAGAGTCTAACGAATATTTATGGAACTTAAAACTGATACGGATAAAGATGTTTTATCCATAAAGCTCGACTTGTTGAAATAACAAGTTCAAGAGTTGACTACGATGAGGTTGTTTTCACTGTAGCGATGCTTAAAGTCGGTTTGGGTTGAACTAGCAATTAATACACATTTCAATTTGAGATATGATACATGGATAACAAAAGGATTTCCATCTGATGGAAATGAAACCTAGGACTTGTATGTGATACAGTCCAAAGTAATTTGTCGATCCAGAGGATGCTAGTAGGTATGCAAACTTCAGAGTTCCAGCGATGGACAGAAGAGAGCAAAATGGAGTTGGAATCTTCGTGTTTTGATGAAATGGTCAAAAGGGATTTTGACTTCATCAATGGGTAATGAAGATGCTTGTAATTCAAGAAAGTAAGTGGGAGCGCAATAATTTTTCTAAAAACCTTGTGTGCTTGACACATTGGTAATTGGAAATAAATTCCTTGACATGAATTAGGACTTCATTTGAAAATAGTTTTTTGATGAAGTGCTTAGGCTAAATAGCCTCAATATTAGGCATGATGATCTATGGAGATAGATTTACCTAATGGGGCTAAGCAATGAATACATATTGATAAGATGCTAAAACCTTTTAGCATTTAAAACGCCAAGGAGTGATTCTTGCCGAAGTCACATGGAAAGAGTTTTTACAAAACTCGGTGTCCAAAAACACTGATGAGTAAAATACATGATGGAGGTTCCACACACCTTCGTGTTTTGGATTAATCATGTATTCCATGGTATGTTAAACAACCAGATATGTCCGATACTCCAAAGGTGTTGTGAGTATAGATACCAAAATGGTCAAAAGTACTGATCATAGGACAACAGTGAAAGATGTCATTTAGTACCAGAGTAGTACTGATGACATGTTTTCTCGCAAGCAGAGATTATGAAAGTGCTCGTTGTAAGTAATTACATTGATACAGTCTTCATCAATGCTCCATGCGATTTTCGATTTAAATTGAGGGTTTTTGTGTGACACACAATATGGTGGCATGGTAGTTTGAAATTGTTCCAAACAATATACTGTGGCGATTTCTATAACAAGGGCTAAGTATGTTGACGCTTTAGAAGCGACAAACAAGATGTTGAATCATATAGTTCATTCATGAACTTAGTATGGTTCCAAGATGGCTTTTGTCAATGGGACACTACTGCAGGTAGTTGCTCCATAACTCAGTCTGAGGAATCCAGGTTCGACCTGTGATTCACATACATACAAAGCCAAGTCCACACAAAATATGAATTTTGTGAAAGGGTGAAAATACTGGGATATGCAAAGATACACACGGAGCTCAAGTCGTCAGATCCGTTGGACATCAGGCTATACCACAAGCGAAGCATATTTACACCAGTGTGCCACAGGTGTAAAGTGCATTAGCATTAACTAGATTATTGACTCTAGTGCAAGTGAGAGTCTGTAGGAGATATGCCCTAGAGGCAATAATAAGATATATTATTTATCTTCGAGTTCATAATTATGTTTATGTTCCATGCTATAACTACAATGATTCTCGAGTCTGCAATATCCATGAGGCTCGGAGGAAGACTCATATGCACGTGTGGAATAATAAATGGTAAGAAGTATTCCAAGTCTGCCTCTAAGACTAGCTCAAGTGTTGCATGATGGTTCTGTTTTCCTGATCATGGGCATGTCTATGCCAGCAATTTTGAGGGCACAATGTTAAGAGAACATTTGTGTTGAATCGACCCGGATTGATGTTATGCTAAGAGATTCATTCGTCACAAGTTAATGGTGCATATCACAGAGATGGTTAACATTTGCATGATTCCTTGGACCATGAGAGTATCGAGTTTCTTCATGCTTGCTTCATGAACTTTGGGGTTTGTTAAACGTCATCCGTAAATGGGTGGCTATTACGGCGGCTTACGGGTTCATGGAAAAGTGTGCCAAGTAACTTGATAGCTCAAGATTGGGATTTGCTCCTCCGATGATGGAGAGATATTCTCGGGCCCTCTCGGTATTATGGTATCCATCATCGTCTGGCCAGACACAGTGTGATTTGATCACTGGGATGCCGGAACACGGAAACGAGAAAAGAGAACAAAACCGGTAACGAGGTAACTTGCATGGTGGACAAATGGTTCGTCCCATGGGATGCAACAAATCTCACCTCGGGTGTTTGTGACATATCGCGAAGCAATAGGAATAGCTCACTGCAACTGGAGGTTCACTTGAATATTTATTCGTGTGGGTATAGGGGTCAATATGGGTGTCCACGGCTCCGATGTTGATCATTGATCGGAAGGGGTTCCGGGTCATGTCTATAGTTCACCGAACCTATAGGGTCACACGCTTAAGGGTCATCTATCTTCTGAATACTAGACAAGGAGTCTGAGAGAAAATCACCGAAAAAGTTTCGAACACCGGAAAAATTTTCGGACAGCGGAAAAGGTTCCGCAGAGAGAGGTCATCGGATGAGTTTCGATGAAACTGAAAAGTTGTTTCAGGGGATACCATTAAGTCAAATTGGTTTCGGCACATGCCTAATAATTCTTGGAGGGTGCCAGAATCATTCTGGAAGCTTTCTGGAATTTTTTGGGATAATAACCGGATATGCTCCGGAGCTGCCGGAACCACTTCAGATGCTTTTCGCAGATGAAAATCACTAAACCAGAATTGTTTCGGAATGCATTGAAAATCATTTTGGTGGGTACTGGAAATGTTCTAAGAGCACATAAATATTTTCAGTTCGAACGGACGCTGAAAAATGTCATTGTGAATAGTGAAAATCAGCTTTATGGAAAGCCACCTTTTGGGGCTTTGCTCCAAAAGATCTTGGGGATGACATGGATGGATAGGAGCCATTTTTGGGCCCCTCATGGGGGTGTGGCCGGCCACATGGGGTATCCCCCCTTGGGGACCCTCTTGTTCCTTGGTTTCGCTCCTAGGTCCTTGTGGAAGGACTTCATTCATGTGCATTTTGGGTTTTTGTGTGAAACTACCCTACCCCTTGGGATTTCCTATAAATAGAGGTGGAGGGGCAGCCCTCCACACTCACTCTTTCTCACATACAAGTGCCATGCATGATCTGGCTTCTCTCTCCCTCCCAGCAAAACAGTTTCGTAGAGCCGAAAGGCTGTCTGGGTTCCGGCAGGAACTAGTTCTGGACGGCGAAGCCCTGCCGGATAGATGACACCGTATGTGTGCAACTCTGTAGAGAGGTCGTAGTTTCGATCTTAGTGCCCGAGGGGCTGTTCGAGAATGCCTCCCGAAGGGCTGTCCAAGTGATGGTCCGAGTTCTGTGAGTCCTCCCGAAGGGCTGTCCGAATGACCGTCTAAGTTTCGAAGGTCCTCCCGAAGGGCTGTCCGCAACACCGTCCGGGGGACTATTCGACCGCCTCCCGGAGGGCTGTCTGAGGAGCAGATGAGGGTATACATCCTCGCGGTTGGGAGGTTGTAAATCCTAGCTGCGGGGATCTGCACCGCCGATCGTCATCGACTCTACTTCCTGTTGCGCTACGAGTCGGTAACGAAATAGATCAAACCTTGTATGCAGTCTCCATAGTGGTCCTGGGCTAGTGCGTAGGTCAGAAATTTTTTGTTTTCTGCTGCGTTACCCTACAGGAACTAACCCGGACTGACACTGTTTTCAGCAGAATTGCCATGGTGTTATTTTTGTGCAGAAATAAAAGTTCTTGGAATGACCTGAAAATCAACAGAGATTATTTTTGGAATATATAAAAAATACTGGTGAAAGAATCAAGGCCAGGGGGCCCACACCCTATCCACGAGGGTGGGGGCGCGCCCAGGGGGGTAGGCGCGCCCCCTGCCTCATGGGCCCCCTGGTGCTCCTCCGACCTCAACTCCAACTCTATATATTCGTGTTCAGGGAGAAAAAAATAAGAGAGAAGGATTCATCATGTTTTACGATACGGAGCCGCTGCCAAGCCCTAATCTCTCTCGGGAGGGCTGATCGGGAGTCCGTTCGGGGCTCCGGAGAGGGGAATCCGCCGCCATCGTCATCATCAATCTTCCTCCATCACCAATTTCGATGTTCACCGCCATGCGTGAGTAATTCCATCGTAGGCTTGCTGGACGGTGATGGGTTGGATGAGATTTATCATGTAATCGAGTTAGTTTTGTTAGGGTTTGATCCCTAGTATCCACTATGTTCTGAGATTGATGTTGCTATGACTTTGCTATGCTTAATGCTTGTCACTAGGGCCCGAGTGCCATGATTTCAGATCTGAACCTATTATGTTTTCATGAATATATGTGAGTTCTTGATCCTATCTTGCAAGTCTATGGTCACCTACTATGTGTTATGATCCGGCAACCCCGAAGTGACAATAATCGGGACCACTCCCGGTGATGACCATAGTTTGAGGAGTTCATGTATTCACTATGTGCTAATGCTTTGTTCCGGTTCTCTATTAAAAGGAGGCCTTAATATCCCTTAGTTTCCAATAGGACCCCGCTGCCACGGGAGGGTAGGACAAAAGATGTCATGCAAGTTCATTTCCATAAGCACGTCTGACTATATTCGAAATACATGCCTACATTACTTTGATGAACTGGAGCTAGTTCTGTGTCACCCTATGTTATAACTGTTGCATGATTGATCGCATCCGACATAATTATCCATCATTGATCCATTGCCTACGAGCTTTTCATATATTGTTCTTCGCTTATTTAATTTTCCGTTACTACTGTTACAATCACTATAAAACCAAAAATATTACTTTTGCTACCATTACCACTACTATCATATTACTTTGCTACTAAACACTTTGCTACAGATATTAAGTTTCCAGGTGTGGTTGAATTGACAACTCAGCTGCTAATACTTGAGAATATTCTTTGGCTCCCCTTGTGTCGTATCAATAAATTTGGGTTGAATACTCTACACTCGAAAACTGTTGTGATCCCCTATACTTGTGGGTTATCATGAAGTCACAAACACACAACCATTCTAGATTGATGTAGAACCAAAGCCTGCTAAAAATCTGCAATCTAAGACATTTTATTCTTTACACAAAGTAATAAAACAATTAGCTGAAAGAAAAACATGCGTCGTCTTCTCCGTTGTAACACCATAAGGGAGTTACTCTGGATTGGAGAGGCTGAACGCACCTCTTTATTGCAATCGGCATGACCTCAACTATCGAGAGTTCGGTATGGGCTAGCAACCTGACCTTGCTGACCAACCTCTTTATCTCCGCACTGTCCTCTTCCTTGGGACTTCGGGGACGCCAGTTGAGGCACTTATTTAAAGGAGCACTGGAAAATTCAGGGAGGCCGCGCCAAACTGGGTCCGGCAGTGGGACGTCGTCCATATTGAACCATTCCGAAGACTACTGTGGGTATACCTCTTTAGGTGTTCCTATGAGGTATCTGGATCTGGCTATACGCCATACTTCGGCACCGTCCACTTCAAATAAGGAACCTTCTCGATGGCGGGGAACGAGGCAAAATAATTTCCTCCATAATTCAAAGTGGGCCTCGATGCCTAAGAATAGCTCGCAGAGGGCAACGAAACCTGAGATGTGGAGAATCGAACCTGGGGTGAGGTTGTGTAGTTGGATGTCGTAAGACTCCAATAACCCCCCTGAGAAAGGGATGGATTGGAAATCCTAGACCCCGCAACAGGAATGGGGCAAAGCACACCCTCTCCTCCTTATTGGGGTTGAGGAAGTTCTCAGCCATCACATCATTGCCTATTGAGGCCAAACCCGCTCGAACAGAGACTAGATCCGCGAGGGGAAGATAGCCCTGTGTCTGGAGTCGGCTTAGCTGGAGATGAGGCACAGAGCAACTCTGCCAATAATCCTCTTGAGGGCCATGAGGGCGCGAAGAGGAGCATGGGCCACTGCCATGATGGAAGGCTTTGCTCGTGGCTAAACTTGGCAGTTTTCCTTTTGCGTGATGTGATATGGCATTTGGAGATCTACATCTCCTTATATAGATGCCATCCGAGCGTGGTGAGGGGCTTATTTGCAAAAAAAGTATGGATCATTCGTATTCACTCAGCGAGTGGAAGTCGAAGCGACAATAGGGAGGGAGCATAAGAGGCAAATACATCGAGGTCACGACTAGACTGTCATTGGCCCGAAGTATAATGACGAACCCGACTTGCAAAGCCGAAGACATATTCCGGATGCTACGTCGTCATTGAAGGCCAGTTCGGGGGCTACTGAGGGAGTCCTGGATTAAGGGGTCCTCGAGAGTCCGGGCATGTAGTATGGGTTGGACTGATGGGCCGTGAAGATACAAAGTAGCAGGCCTTCCCCCGTGTTCGGATGGGACTCTCCATTGCGTGGATGGCAAGATTGGCGTCTGGATGTAAAATTTCCTTCTTCTGTAAGCCGACTTGGAGCACCCCTAAGTCCCTCCGGTGTCTATATAAACCGAGGGGTTTAGTCCATAGAGACAATCAGAATCCATATAGGCTAGACAGTTAGGGTTTAGCCATTACGATCTCGAGGTAGATCAACTCTTGTAACCCCTATACCCATCAAAGTCAATCAAGCAGGAAGTAGGGTTTTACCTCCATCGAGAGGGCCCGAACCTGGGTAAACATCGTGTCCCCTTTGTCTCTTGTTACCTTTGATCCTCAGATGGACAGTTCGGGACCCCCTACCTGAGATCAGTCGGATTTGACACCGACACCCATTAGGCACATTAACTTTCCCGGGGGGTTCCGGTAGCCTCCCGGTACTTCGAAAAATCCCCGAACCTTATCGGAACCATTCCGGTGTCCGTATATAACCCTCCAATATATCAATCTTCACCTCTCGACCATTTCGAGACTTCTCGTCATGTCCGTGATCTCATCCGGGACTTCGAACAAACTTCGGCCACCAAAACACATAACTCATAATACAAATCGTCATCGAACGTTAAGCGTGCGGACCCTATGGGTTCGAGAACTATGTAGGCATGACCGAAACATATCTCCGGTCAATAACCAATAGCGGAACCTGGATGCTCATATTGGCTCCTACATATTCTATGAATATCTTTATCGGTCAAACCGCATAAAAACATACGTTATTCCCTTTGTCATCGGTATGTTACTTGCCCGAGATTCGATCGTCGGTATCATCATACCTAGTTCAATCTCGTTACCGGCAAGTCAATTTACTTGTTCTGTAATGCATCATCCCGCAACTAACTCATTAGTCACATTGCTTGCAAGGCTTATAGTGACGTGCATTACCGAGAGGGCCTAGAGATACCTCTCCGATACACAGAGTGACAAATCCCAATCTTGATCTATGCCAACTCAACAAACACCTTCGGAGACACTTGTAGAGCATCTTTATAATCACACAGTTATGTTGTGACGTTTGATAGCACACAAGGTGTTCCTCCGGTATTTAGGAGTTGCATAATCTCATAGTCAGAGGAATATGTATAAGTCAGGAAGAAAGCAATAGCAATAAAACTAAACGATCGTAATGCTAAGCTGACGGATGGGTCTTGTCCATCACATCATTCTCTAATGATGTGACCCCATTTATCAAATGACAACACATGTCTATGGTCAGGAAACATAACCATCTTTGATTAACGAGCTAGTCAAGTAGAGGCATACTAGGGACACTCTATTTTTCTATGTATTCACACATGTACTAAATTTCTGGTTAATACAATTCTAGCATGAATAATAAACATTTATCATGATACAAGGAAATATAAATAACAACTTTATTATTGCCTCTAGGGCATATTTCCTTCACATATGACTAATAAAATGTAAAAATATATGCTACAAAAGTACACTGTTAGATTTGTATTCGAAAGAGCTTTTCGACGGTATAATTTTTGTGGCATATAGTTTAGATTTCATTAGTTAAATTTGTTGGTCAAACTTTAGTACAAAATGAGGCCTAATAAACCCGGACGGAGGGAGTAATATGACTACCTATGAGTCGGGAATCCTTATAAATTAGTTACCATGACCCCAATGATTAGTTTTCACCTCTAAGTAGCATTATAGAGAAGCGACTCCTTTTTTTGCCTAGTAGAACTACCTATTAGGTTGGTTCGTGTAAAAGGTAAGAAAAATCACACGAAACATGCAAGAAACTTCACTGCACCATGTGCATCTGTTAATTTGCTAACATTATCTCAACTTGCCCATCGTGGTTGCTCAGTTGTCTATAAATATTATGGAATTGCCTATCATTGATGCCTAGTTGCCTTCTATTGGTAATTAGTTGCCTCTTATTGTTGATTAGTTGCCTACATATATGGTGAAGTTGTTTATCATTGCTTTTCTAAGTTGCCTACAACACTATAAAGTTGCCTACCGGTGATGCTTAGTTGCCTCCCATTGTTGCTCAGTTGCCTAACCTTACAAATTAGTTGCCTACATATAATGTGAAGTTGCTTATCATTGGTTTTCTAAGTTGCCTACAACACTCTGAAGTTGCCTACCGGTGATGCTTATATTAGTTGCTTGCAATTACTGTTTCAGTTGCCTACAATACATTGCAAAGTTGCACATTAGTGTTGCTAAGTTGCATATCTATGAAACTAAGTTGCTTACCATACCTAAAAGTATTGTAAGCAACTAAGGATGTTAAGCTACTCGCTAGTCATAGCAACAAGCTTATCATAATGTAAGCCTACCTTGGAAAACTAAGTTGCCAACAATACTATAAACTTGGAGGCGAAGCTAGTTATGGTAAGAAACTTAGTGGTGAAGCTAGTTAACTTGGTAGTCATGGTAGCCAACTTCGAAGGGGTCTTCGATGATAGGCAGTCATACTCTAAGAATAAGTTGCTTTCATATAGCACTAAAGTTGCTTCCATAGAACCCAAAGTTGCTCATGAAAAAAAGTTTGTCGAAACATACTCATATGTGATCTAGTTTTGAAGAGTTCATCGCGGGGAACCTACTGGTGAAAACAGATCTCGATTTTGATGATCAAATCAAAAGTTATAGCTTTTTAAATATTTCAAAACGCAAACTAAATGTATGCACATGGAATCTTGCTGAGAAGTC
Source organism: Triticum aestivum (assembly GCF_018294505.1). Taxonomy (NCBI): domain Eukaryota; kingdom Viridiplantae; phylum Streptophyta; class Magnoliopsida; order Poales; family Poaceae; genus Triticum; species Triticum aestivum. The sequence continues at coordinate 521,723,601 of NC_057794.1, forward strand.
AAAGGGGCGGGAGGGCACGCGAAAACGCAGGGAGCATGTGCTTTTCCTACGCAAACACAATGGATCGAGGCGGATCTTCTTGGCGCCGGAGCTGGATGTGTTAGACGTGGCACATGATAAGTTCAAAACCTCCTCTTTGAGGACGGGGAGGACGACGAGGGCACGGACAGTTATGGTTTCCTCCACCATGAGGTCACTAGAGGATCGGGATTGCAACTTTGTCAGGATCCGGACATGGGCATCCTCGTCACCGATCATTGTTTGATGGCACTGGCATGCCATGCCTTCTCCTTTTCATAGGGCGCACCATCCCTCAATAAACAAGCAATCTCATCTAGCGGAATTTGAGCATCCCGTAGCGGTTTCTGATGAAAAGCCCACTTCCTAATATAAGAGGAGGAGCTTCTTCCTCTTCCCACGTCATTTTCCATCACATTAGTCACTAATGCTTCTTTGCGTGTTGGCATTCATAGTTGTGTTTTTATGGCAACAATTTCTACATTAAGTTAGTTCATAGAACAAATTGTGCGACAATCAATGACGTCTTGTGTGCTACTCATCCCTCAACAAACATCAGAAAACCGTCGAGTCCCTATAGGCTTTTCTAACTGGCTAACCGGTCAAGAGTTTATCTCATTTTCAAAAAAAAAATTGCTACCTTCTTGGGAACCCTAGAAGACGCCAACCATGGGGGGCGAGGAATATCAGGGTGCTAGGTGCTATATATGGTATTTCCTTGAACTCCCTCAATTTTTCAGCATAACTTTCACCATTAATTTTATTAACAAATTATGAATTATATGCCTAAATAAATACACCAGGTGTGTGTATAAGTTATATTTTGTGGACAATTCCGTGACCAAAGTTATGCTCAAAATTTGGGAGAAAAATTATATGAGACCAGGTCTCATGTTTAGAAGGTGAGACCCACCCTGATGGATGACACGTGTCATTCACAAATCACAAAGCATCTAATCTCTCCCTCGCCCCTGATTTCAAGTGGGGGTGGGGTAGATGCTTTGTGATTTGCAAATGTCACGTGTCATCCATCAGGATAGGTCTCACCTGCTAACCCGTACAAACGAGTTACAAGTTTTTACAAAGAGGGTTAATTTGATTGGTCAATAGGTGGCGAGGCGGCACACCCCCCTGAAAATCAGGGGGGGGGGGCAAGTTTATGATTGGTCAATAGATGAAAAAAAATCCTAATCAACATGTAATTGCGTGTAACTTTTTGTATGTTTAGCATTATTGCGTGAGGCCTGATCTCATAGAATTCTTTTCTAAAATTTGGTGTGTTCTCTTTACGGTACACTATGCGTGGTGACTAGGTTGTTTCGGGCCACAAGATTGTCCAAATGGCCTCTCGGATGAAATAAATTAAGAGTCTTAAATTCCTCCATTGACGTCTCTATACTAATCTAAGCTCCTCTTGGTGTGGTTGAACTGCCCCCGCGTCGTCCACTGGGCAATTCGGGCGGCTATCTGATCCTCTCCTCGCCGCCGCCGAGTGGCGCTGTCGGCTTTCCCGTGTGGCTGATGGCGGCAGCGGGGCACCGCTCCTATGCCGTTTATGAAGTGATCTTACGACATACGAGCAGCAACTAGACACCAAGGTGGAGATTGCAACGACTGCGTTGGATCGTGGTGCAGCCTCGAGCAACGGGTGCCCCTATGGTGCAAGGGTGCATCGGGCTAAGGCAGTGGACCGGTGATCAAGCTATAGATGTCGCGACCGTCACCCTTGCTGCCCACTAGGAGGTGGCGGTCTGTGTGTTCCTCCACTATGATGCAAGGCAGGTGGCATCATGGATCCGGCAGTATGCTGCTAGCTGACATTGCGCACGACCCTAGTGGTAGCGGCAACAGTCGAATGACATCGCTTGAGGGGTTTTGACCTTCTGATCTGGCGAGAACGGCAATTTCCCGCGTCACATGGTTCACGGTCTGCGTCGAGGACGGAGAGCTAGTGGCAGCGTGTGATGTTGTCGTTTGATGCAAATCAACCATGGGCTGGTACTTGCGAGGATGTTGTAGGGCCTCTAAATCATCCTGGAATTGGGATTTTAGCGCTGCCGATTTCCTTCCTCCCTGTCAATGACCCCGTCGTGTTGTAGGGAGCGGCTCTCGCCATGGCTCGTCAACCCATCATCAGGACCTTGCGCCTATGCAACTGTAGTGATCAGACGCAAGTGAAGGAGACAACATAATATGACTTTGATTGGGTGGTACATTTTGATTACCTCATCTCGAGCTCCGGGGTGAAAAACATGGCATGTTGCCCCGGGGTGAAAAACATGGCCTATTGCTCTGGGGTGATAGGTCATGTACTTACCATATAAAAAGAAAGCACGATTGACGACATGAAACAGTGACCATTGGAAGCCTATACAACAATGATTAACATGTCATATTGCCCCGGGACGTTTGGTTATACATGGTAATGGATGTGTTCTCTGTGTTGTTACCAAGATGATGGCATTGTTCGGAGTTTACTCATACTTGATCTTTAGGGTGAAGACTTACGATCTGATCTTCAAGGGTTTGGATTGGGTGACAACGATGTTTTTGCACATTGTTTTCTTTCTAGAGACATTGCTTTTAGAGAACCATCTTTGTAGTCCTTGTGTTGTCATAACATGGTTGGTGCCGATGGTCAATGTTGTATGTCGTCCATCGTTGTTTTTATCATTTCCTTTCTTTTTTCTTTTTCCTTCCGCCTAGGTATAGCTTCGGTCTTCAATGATTTTGCTAGTTGTCGGCGTGATATTTTGTATGTGTGTGTTAGAGTTGACTGTGCGCATTCTATTTATGCAGAGACCGGGTGTACTCGCTATAGTTGTATCTCTTGATGCTACTCCCTCCGTTCGGAATTACTTGTCTCGGAAATGGATGTATGTAGTACTAAAATACGTCTAGATATATCCATTTCTGCGACAAGTAATACCGAACGGAGGGAGTACATTTTAAGTTAATAAAAACACCTTTTGTCGAAAAAAAAGCTCCTCTTGATGTAGTATTTCAGCTTGCCTAGAACCCCACGGAGGTAGCTTACCCGATAAGCGAAAGATGGATGCTGGAATTTGACATGTGTGGTTCCTATTGTGAAAGTGAAATTAATAAGGATTGATTGTACATGCTAGCAAACCTGATGAGTGGGTGAGCAATAACGCGCGCACTTTCTTCCTGCTCCTTTACGAGTTGTGCGGGTATATTCGTCGGCGAGCAACAGGCCAATAGTTAACTTGCATGAGCATTTCATTTGTGGTGAGAATATGTGCGCCGCTATACCAGCCTATATACATTATCTGATTTGCTTTAGTTGTTGGTGTGCTTTATACTGCAGGTAGTAGGAGTATTATTGTATGTATGCATGTGAGTGGTTTTGTTTTTTCCTGCTTTGTGGTGAAAAGCGAGATATCCCCCATGAAAAAAAGAAAAAGAAAAGCAAGATATCGACAGATATAAGCTATCAAAGCTCCTTATCTTCCCACTCCGGCCAATAACGCAAACAGCTTGCGTGATGGCGCTTATGCGCATATAGCGAAAGTGTGTATTGTGGTTTCAGCGCCTACGATCTTTCAGTCAAATCAAGTTAGTTTGGGCATGGCGCGAAATGAGATAGGCAAGAGTAAACTGATGCCCCACTCACTTTTGTTCCCACAGTTACCAAACCCAGTTTTTCAATATCCACGGATCCAAACAGCTAAGAACATCTCTAGCAGACCCTTAAAAGTAATCAAATCCGTAAGAATCTGCATTTTCAATTTTGCGGTGTCAAAAAAGTCTGGAATAAAGCCTGTAAAAGTGGCCAAACCCGCAAAATTTTTGCAGGCCCCTGAGAATCCATCCCCATGCCTTTTTTATTTACAGATTTAGAGAAAAAATATAAAAGGGACTGAAAACCGTCAATGCTACGCAACAAGAAAATTCCGCCATGCGCACACGGGCTCCGGTGACCTTCCGCCATGGAACTCGCCGGAAACTCGCCATTTATTACAACTACTGCGGCGTCGGCCTGCGGAGTAGATCGCAGGAACAACGGCTAGAGACTCGAGCAGCTACGGCGACGAAGGAGCTCCTGATCGATCCGGCCAAGGATGAGCTAGCTAGCTAGCAAGCCTGGATCGACCCGAACACGAACGAGCTAGCTAGCTAGCTAGCAAGCTCCTAGATCCATCCGGCCACGAACAAGCTAGCTAGCTACCTGGATCTAGCTACCTGGATCCAGCCGGCCATGGACGAGCTAGCTAGCTCCCGGATCCATCCCGCCACGGTCGAGCTAGCTAGCTCCTGGATCCATCCGGCAACGGTGGAGCTGGCTCCTGGATCGATTCGGCAACTACGGCAGACGACGGGAGCTGCCTATGAACACAGGCGGGAGGTGACTATGAACATGGGCGAGAAGAAGAAGAAGACGTGGGGAAGGATATTCGGTTTTACTGTCCGAGTTTAAGGGGTGTGTTCGGCTGCAGCTCAAACCGATCCTTAAAATGTGTTGACTGAAAACCGTGTTTTCAATTCCGCGATTTAAGGGGTGTACTATAGATGCTCTAACATGCTCGACCCCTTCAACATTGTACTTTGACTTTATAAAGACTACCCTTCAACCAAATAACATGGCTCGAAACGCCCTAATCGGCCAAATATGAAATTCTGAGCAACAAGGAATTGATTACTAGCTAATATTAGCGAACATAATGGAAGTGGTGAAATCTTCATCTTATCACTGATTGATGATTGTTTCTCTAATTTTTGTTCTGCATGTCTGTCGGCTTTGAGGAACAGACTCTGGTAACCTTGCGGTCTGAAACATGTGCAAGTACCGGTGTACCACGCAGGTTGCATTACTAAGTGCCACAACATCATAAGGCAAACGTTCACAACATTCTATGTCGATTGACCACCTTATTACGCAATACTTGATGTCAAGCTGCACCAGCCATCTCTACTTAGATGCTGTAGTGCGGCACGAATTTCCTGTAGTAGCCGGTGAGGCCCAGAAACCCGCGCAGCTCCGTGGCGTTCGTCGGTGTTGGCCACTGCTCCATGGCCTGCGTCTTCTCCTTGTCCGTGGCCACGCCCTCTTTGGAGATCACATGGCCGAGGTAGTCGATGTGGTCGCAGGCGAACGTGCACTTGGATTCTTTGACGTACAGCTGGTGCGCTCGGAGCAGCTCGAAGACGAGGCGCAGGTGCTCCAAGTGTTCCTCCATCGTCTCACTGAAGACCAAGATGTCATCCAAGAATATGATGACGAACTTGCGGACATACTTACCGAAGATGGCGTTCATCAGACACTGAAAAGTGGCAGGTGCGTTCGTGAGGCCGAACGGCATTGACCCTGAACTGGAAATGCCCATGATGTGTCTTGAACGCCGTCTTGGACTCGTCTTCCTCCCGCATCCTGATCCGATGGTAGCCCGCCCGCAAGTCCAGTTTGGAAAACACCGCTGCGCCGGCCAGCTCGTCCAGCAGCTCGTCGATGATGGGGAGGGGAAATTTGTTCTTGACTGTGGCGTCGTTGAGGCGACGGTAGTCGACGCAGAATCGCCAGGTGCCGTCCTTCTTCTTCACGAGCAACACTGGCGCTGCGTAGGGACTGACGTTGTGCGTGATCACGCCGGAATCCAGCATCTCCTTGACCTGCCGCTCGATCTCGTCCTTCTGGAGCGGCGAGTAGCGGTACGGGCGCGTGTTCGCGGGGACCACGCCCTCCACCAATGTGACAGCGTGGTCGTACTGGAGATGGGGAGGGAGCCCTTGCGGTGCCGCAAACACGTCGGTGAATTCCTCGAGCAGGTCTACCAGTGGTGTTTGACTTGGGCCTTTGCGAACCTGGCGCGCTGGAGGGCCACAGGTGTCCACTATGGCCATGGCCCAGACATCGTTGCCGGCGATCATCTTGCGCAGCTCCTCAGGACTGACTGCCTTGAGCGTAGTAGCCGGTTTGGTTGGAACCCCGCGGAGCGTGACCTCTTCGCCGTCGTGCAGAAACTTCACCCACTTGTCTTGCCAATGACATGTCATGGGGCTGTGCTGGGCGAGCCAGTCCATGCCCAATATGCCGCCGTACGCGCCGATCTCCAGCTCACGCATGGGCGTCTCGAAGGTGTGGCCCTGCAGCCACCATTTGAGGCCGGGCACGATGCGGTTGCAGGTGAGTTTGTCACCGTTGGCCACACGCACCTCGGTCGGCGGCATTTCCTCCGTGGCGAGACCGAGGCGATCCACGAACGCCTTGTTGACGAAACTGTGGGTGCTACCCGAGTCGAGCAGCAGGAGCATGACCTGGTTCCCCACCAGTGCGCGCAACCTGATCGCCGTCGCCGAATCTGTGCCGTCGAGCGCCTGCGACGAGAGCAGACAACACTCTGGTGCGTCCGCGGCCAAGGCAGGGGGTTGCGCCACCGGGCCCGGTTCGTCGAGCAGTTGCAGGGCATGGATGGTGTCGTTCGAGAGCACCTCCCCGTGGTCTCCCACGTTGATCGTGAGCAGTTGCGCGGGCTGGGCGCAACCATGCTCCCTGGAGTAGCGGTCGCCGCACTTGAAACAGAGATTGTTCGCGCGACGGAAATCGTATAGTTGCCGCTCCCGCGCGTACTCGTCTCCTTGGGCGCGAACGGCGCGGCCACGGCACGCTGTGGCAGTGCCGCTGCGGCTGTTGTTGGTGGTGGTCGGCCCGCGGGTGTGATACGGGGTCGCGCGCGGGTCGTGCCCAGCTCTTCCTCTTGGATGCGCGCGAGCACCGAGGCGCGCGTGATGCTTGAGGGTGCCTGGAGGCGCACCGGTGCACGCAGCTCGTCTTTCAGGCCAAGGAGGAACTGCGTCACGAAGAACTTGGTATTGATCGACGGATCGAGCGCGAGCAAGTGGTACATCTGCTCGTCGAACGCGGCGCGGTACTCGGCGACTGTGCCTGTTTGGCGGAGCTGGAGCAGCTTGTGCATCACCACCTCAAATTCCTCGGCGCCGAACTCCTCCAAAATCGCCGACGTGAAGACGTCACATGTGATGTTGCGATGCGTCTGGCGGAACGCTTGAAGCCAGTGCGCGGCCTGGCCGTCGATGTAGATCGCCGCGGTGGTGACCCACTGGTGGGCAGTCGCTTTGTAGAGCTTGAAGTAGGCGAGGCAGCGGTCCAGCCACAAGTATGGCGTCGTGCCGTCGAACTTGGGAAAATTGTGCTTCGGGGGCTTGTGGTAGTCGTTGTTGTTGTAGCCCGTCGGAGACGCGGTCGGCGCGACGACAAATCCGCCCTGTGGTGGCACGGGAAGGAGGGGTGAGCGGTGGTCGCTCAGACGCGCGTGCGAAGACGACGGGCGTGCCGGATCTAGTACGGGGCGCGGCGATGGGGGCGGAGGAGGAGGGGGCGGTGGAGGTTGCTGCTGTTGCTGCGCGTGCTGGTGAGGATGCATGGTGACCGAGCCGGACGGAGAGGCCGATCCCTCCACCGTCTTGCGCGTGAGGTCGAGGTCCGCCTGGGTCAGATCAAGCTGCCGCGAGAGGCCGCGCATCTCCTGCGAGATCTGCGCGTTGAAGGCGGCCTGGAGCTCGATCTGTTTCTCGTGCGCTACCTTCTGGTCGTCAATTTTGGCGAGCAGCGTCTCTAGCATCTTGGTGATGTTGGTGCTCCCCTCGTCCATGGCGGCGAGAATTTGCCGCGTTGCCGCCGAGGCCTTGGAATGAGTCGTGGTCCTTCTCGGAAAGGGTGTCGAACCCCACGACGGATTTCGTGCGGCTCGCTGAAGCAAACCACACCGGCGCGGTGGATGTTACCGACTCCCAATCACGCAAGGAAGAAAAAATTTCGGCGGAGGATGGCTCTGATTACCAGTTGTAACACCCCAAGAAGGAAGAAAGGAGAAGGGGATCCAGTTCGAGGACGAGAGCAGAGAGTGACTTGCAGAGGAAGAAGGAGGGATGGATTGCAGAGGAAGAATTCAGGTACAAGAAGTGTCAACGCACGCATATCCCCTCACGGCCACAGGCGGCCACCCTTTAACGCACACACACGCAGCCACTTGGCTGGCTAGCTGGCTGGGCCCACCAGCCAACTCTAGGACACACTAACCCGCTGGTTAGGTGTGACACATTCTATGTCGATTGACCACTTTATTACGCAATACTTGATGTCAAGCTGCACCAGCTATCTCTACTTAGATGCCTCGAGTACAGAAAATATTCTTGTGGCCGCTCATTTCGCATTGTAGATCCTATAAACGCCTCAAGTAAACACATCTTGATTGCAAAGTAATACATTGACCCCTCTTTATGTGTGGTTCCTATTGTGCAAGTGAAATTAGCAAGGATTGATTGTACATGCTAGCTAACCTGACGAGCGGATGAGCAATAACGCGCGCACCTTTACGCACACTTTCTTCCTGCTCCTTGACGAATTGTGCGGGTATATTCGTCGGCGAGCAACAGGCCAATAGTTAACTTGCATGAGCATTTCATTTATGGTGAGAATATGTGCGCCGCTATACCAGCCTATATACATTATCTGCTTTGCTTTAGTTGTTGGTGTGCTTTATACTGCAGGTAGTAGGAGTATTATTGTACGTATGCATGTGAGTGGTTTTCTTTTTTCCTGCTTTGTGGTGAAAAGCAAGATATATCGACAGATACGCCCAATAATGCAAACAACTTGCGTGATGGTGCTGATGGGCATACAGAGAAAGTGTGTATTGCCAGTACAAGCACGACGTCAAGTCAAGTTAGTTTGGACATGACGAGAAATGAGATAGGCAAGAGTAAATCGATACCCGGGCGCCTCAACCCTCTCCCTTTATATGCTAGGGCGACGGATGGCTCGGTCAGTGATCGGTAAAAAAAAACTCAACCCAGAACGGCGCATCAAACCGGCCTTAAACGTCTGGGCCATGGGAAGGAGAGGATGAGAGTAGCCGAGGCCCGCCTTGTTGCTGACATAGCGGCGGCGGAGGTGGCTGATGCGGCGGCGCGCGCCGCCGCGGAGGAGGAAGGCATCTACGCCCACATTGTAAAGAAGCGGCGGCCAGGGATGGCAATGGGTAGGGTATGGGTGGGTACAACCTCCTCTTGCCCAAACTCATACTCATAGAAATTTTCTATACCCACCCATTTCAATACCCATGGGCATAAATTGACATCCATGCCCATACCCATCGGGTATCCTATACCCAATGGGTATCCAATGGGTACAACATATATAGCATTTAAATTTTAAAGAAGTACATACATGAGTGTAATATTCAAGTGATGACGGGCAATCAATCTAGTACCGACACGATGTCCTGTAGTGTGTGGCCAATTCCAGCCGGCAAGGGATTACGATAAGGGGTTGGTGGAAGCCGACATAGTGGAAGGCGACGACGGGAACTGGGGTTTGCTAGCTCGAGAGTTGAAAGAGAGTGTGTTGGTGATGAGTCAAGATTTCATCATTTCGAGGAGTCACATAGGACATAGGAGGAGTGTGAGCTGGTTGTTGGGAGCCTATTAGCTATGGTTGGTTTAGGGAATAAGGAATTAAGAGTTGGACAATATGAGTTGGATGTAGACCCCACATATCATAGGAGTTGTTTTTATTTATTAATATTTTCTGGATACCCATTGGGTTATCCATGGGCGCAATCTCATACCCATGCCCTACCCATATATTTTGCGGGTATGCATACCCATTACCCATGGATACAAAATCTTGCCAAGTCTTGCGCATGCCCACTATTTTCGGATAGGGTACCCGCGGATACCCATACCCATGGCCGAAATTGCCATCCCTAGTGGCTGCCGAGGAACACGCACGCCCTCGCCCGAGAGTAGAATCGGGTAGTCTGTGCCACACCCAAGGAGAGAAGGATGACAACGATGGGTCGGACAGCTCCGGTGATGAGCAAATCCTGCTAGATCCATACCATGCTTTCGACCACTACTTCTGTGAGAAGGGTGGCAAGGGTGCCGGGAAGGGCAACTAGCCATGGATGATCTTCTACGTAGCTAGTATGTAGGTAGAACATGCCAAGTTTTGGTAGTCCGATGACATGTCTGAATGTGGTAGCCGGACGATATGTGCAATGCATCGTTTACGTAGTTGCATGACTTTGTATGGGTTTGAGGTATGGTAGATGAGATGTCTGGTTGTGAGAAGGGAAATTTAAGATGTGACCGGTCAGTGTCCGCGGACGCGCCCGTCTGTGGGCGTTTAAGAGACCGGATTTGCGAAGTCTAGTTGTAGATGTTCTAATGTGCTCGACATCTTCAACATTGTCCTTTGACTTTATAAAAGATATCTTTCAACCAAACAACATGGTTCGAAACGCCTAAGTTGGCCAAATATAATATCATGAGCAATAAATAAATGGAAAAGCTAAAATCCAGTCGTCCGGACTTTTGCATCAGATCCGAACGACTCGCGCGCCGTCAGATCCTCATCCTGCGCGCGTCGTCCCTTCCTTTTTTTCCGCCGAATCTGGTCGCCCGCAGATTGGATCCCGATTTTCTCTCCTGCTCGCACGTTGACCTGTACTGCAGTTAAGATCCGATTTTTCTCTCCCGCCCGACCGCACGTCAATCACTGCTGCATTTAAGGTGGACCCGCCCACAAATTGAGCTACTGTTGTTTAGGCGGAAGAAAAAATAATCTGGAATGAGATTCGAACCCACGTCCCCTACGATGATAGGAAAGCCAATAACCAACTAAGCCAACGCAACTTGAGGTAAACCTCCATCTGTTACGTAAATCACCTAAACTTTAAGCATGGTAATTCGCCCACGACCTTGTCGTTGCAATATACGGTAACGTATGACATTTTTTACCTTCATAATCTTATCTACAGACGTTGGTCCTCACCTCGAAGGAAGAGCACGGCGCACGGCGTGCAACAGGCAGGCACGACCCGTTTAGTCGTGTGTCGGGCCGTGCCTATTACGTGCCAAGTATGCGTGCGTGAAAAATGACCAGGATAAAAGTTGATAACTCACGTATAAACACCACGGTAACTTCATTATAAATAACATGATAATATACGCACATCAAAATTGATAACTCAAGTACAAACATCACAGTAACTTTTCATCCTCGTGATAAAAGTTGTTTAAAAATATACCTCGATAACTTTGATGTAAATAACATGGTAATATACGCATATCCGATCTGATAACTCATGTGCAAATAGCACGACAGCTTTTCACCTCTAGATGAAAATTGTTGAAACATACTCGGTGATTTTTATGTAAATATCATGGTAATATAGACATAATAGCTGATAACTCATATACAAACACCACTGTAACATTTTGAACGGAATTAAAGTTTTGAAAAATATACCCCGATAACTTGTGTGTAATTAGCATGATAATATACACACAGTAGAGCTGATAACTCACATATAACACACATGATTACTTTTTAAACGGGAAAAATGTTGCTGAAAAACATATCCAGATAACTTGTCTGTAAGTAGCATGATAATATATGACAACACAGTCGATAACTCATGTACGAACACCACGGTAACTTTTGACCTTAAAAAAATAAAAATAATAAGCATACCTCGATAATTTTTTGTATAAATAGCATGGTAATATACGCACAACAGAGCTGATAACTCACGTACCAACATCACAGTAACTTTTTTGACCCGGACAAAAAATGTGTTGAAAAACATATACCTGGTAACTTCTGCCTAATTAGAATGGTAACGTGTGCACATCACAGCCGATAACTTACTTAGCCCAATCGTGCTTACTATTGAACCCCCCCCCCCCCCTCTCAAAAAAGTCATCCAACATGGAATCTAGTTTCGAAGGTGTTGTCAGGACGTTTTTATTGGAAAGCAAATTTCCATTCAGACAAATGGTTTGACCTATAAAACATTTTGAACTTTTGAAATAAGGATAATCTAAGATGATATCATATTTTTTTGAGGGGGGGGGGGGGTCAATAGTAAACAAATGGTTTGACCTATAACGCATTACAGACCTGATAACTTATGCACAAGCCCCCTGATAATTTTGAATCGGGGATTTTTTAATTAAAAATGTACCCCGATAACTCTTGTGTAAATAGCAGAATAATTTACTCCTCACATATCTGATAACTTACATATAAACACCCCGATAACTTTTGTTTCAGTTAAAATAAGTGTAGAAACATCCCCCCGATAAGTTCTAGGTAACTAGTATAACATGAGGGTCATGGAGACACCATATATCCATTCGCGAAAATTGTCCAGTACAGAAATCCAAGGAAAACACTGGAAAAGCATGTTTCCTGTACTATTATACATAATAAACAAATGTCCAAAAATTGGTTAGTTTATTATTTGATTTGGTCCGACCGTTCAATTTAGTTGTGAGGCGAATTTCTCTTTCAAATATGTACTCAAATTCTATAAGGAGTCGGATATTTTTGAAGCTTGTCTGACGTTAAAGATGGTAGTGAAATATATACTAACGCATGACTTAATTGCAATGAGGGGTTAGCTCAGGTGGTTGTTGAGCTGGGGATGGGCGCCTGAGGTCTTGTCTGCGACTCTGGTGCGTGTTTTTTTAATTTTTTTGCGTAAAAACGTAAAAAAGCTGTGATACGGGGAGAATCGCTAGGGATGAAAAAATCATTGTATTAGCACAGTCCATAAATAAATGATTACTACTCCCTCCGTCCCGTTTTACATTACATGTGGGACCCACACACCAGAGAGCGCGGGCCCTGTCATGCTGGTGAGCCACGTGGGCAGTTAATAGAGAGTTGACAGTAAGTAACGGAATTGTATCTTGATGTACCTAAAACACAAGTTATAGGACTAACTTGTGTCAGTTTTCAAGTTTATGTATGAATTTGTACGCACCGTACAAGTTCATGTATGAAAAGTGTAATTAACTCTTAAACTGGCTACCCGCAAAATCCGGGTGGAAAGGAAATGGAGCGCGGGAGGTGTGTATTCTTTTTCCAGGTGTAAGGCAAAAAAGGCCCCCTTTTTAGGATCTAAGCAACCAACCAAGCGGCTGACTCCGAGAAGCGCGTATAAATTTTCCATGTGGATATTTTACGCCTGTAATCATCGATGCAACGACGTTTCAATCGCGCCCTTATGGATTCTGACGACTTACTACTTGTCCTGTACAATGATGTCAGTTAGCTGAAAAGAGTTCATCGTCAACATGTCAACTTACTGGAAGTACCAGGCTGAAAAGGTCAACCCCAAGTGTGCAGACTAGCATATGTATGGAAATTGAAACAATCAATGCAAAGTTATGTTCTGTAAAATAATTAGAGTATAATACATATCCCATACTGCAAAAGGATATGGCTTGATCGTCCTCTGAACTGTCATTCAGAACTGTCATACAAAACTTTCTATGTTTCTAGGTGATGCTTAGGATATGTTATCTCACACTATATTATGAGTTAATTTAGTTACCGCATACATTGGCAATTGTGCAAATCATGCATGGCTATGGTCCGTGGGGAGACTCTCCAAGCCTGCATTTGCATATGCTCAATTGGTGCCTGCCTCAACAATAATTACATGGTGTTGCAGTTGGCATGTGTGATGCTGCAGGTGAGTTTCCGGGGCCATTCTTAGCATGGACAATTTGCATATCCATTTTGATTTAACAAGTGTTCTTTTGCTGTTGATCTTTTAGATTTTTCGCTGTGTGTTAGGACTACGTCTTAGCAGCTGATAAATTTGACACTTTTGTTTGGAACCAATTACTGGTGCTTTTGACCGTTTGACGCACGTAAAAACAGTCGTCTTCTACCAGGTGGACTGAAACAGAGATATATCGAGCTTAACAATACTCGGTTCCAGCATAAAATTAAGCAATGTCTAGTTGTCTAGTCAAGTGGAAATATCCATCCAGTGAAAGATCATATATAACACCATTATAAAAGCTAAACGATGAGAATTATCCATCAGGGTTTTGCCAACACCGCCCAAGTCACCTTCACTGAGAAGGACTCAAGCTCAAGATTTATCTGATGGTTGTTGTATCCATTGAGCTTAGCTTTGAAGGAACAGTTGCGTTCGATACTACTGTCGGGGCCAGCCTTGAACTTCAAAACTTCAAATGACTGATGATATCCCGTGTGACAGTGATCAAAAACCTCCGTAAGCCACACGACTTGCTGATAGCGCCACAGAAAAGCTGAAAATTTCCTTGTCCCTTCAAAACAGAAACAATGGAACTGAGAGATAAACCCAAACCATTCTGCATCTCTGATATGACAACTTGTACAGTGGCGGTGACTGCATTATGCACAGGTGCAAAAGAGATATCGACCGCGCCACCACGGTCGACACCCAAGCGAACTTTGTGTCGCCTCATCGTGGCCAGAACGCGCCGTCCTTTTCTTGGTGGAGACACGTTACAAGAGCAGAGTCTTCAGCTTCAGTTGTTATATAGATGAACATTTCCTACATACGGAGTATTCAGCAGCAGAAAAGCCAGAAGGTGCATGGGGCAGCAGAAACTGATGACAGCATGATACCGTCAAGAAGTATATGGCCTCTTCGGATTTATAGTCTACAGTCCAATGTCAGGCAGTGTGGATGTATGATGATACATCTCTTGTACTCCCAAACCAACTAATGTATCTTTAAACAATTTTTTCACTGTGCCGCTCAGGTACCGTGATCAGTTTCAGAATACAATATCAGACCTCAGCAGCATGTCTCTATATCAGATGAAGGAAAAACTTCAAATGATTGACGGTATCCCGTGTGACAGCGATCAAAGACCTCCATAAGCCACACGACTTGCCGATAGCGCCACAGAAAAGCTGAAAATTTTCGTGTGCCCTCAAAACAGAAACAATGGAACTGAGAGATAAACCGAAACCAGTCCGCACCTCTGATATGACAACTTTTACATTGGCCGCGACTGCATTATGAACAAGTGCAAAAGAGATGTCGATGGCGCCACCACGGTTGGCACCCAAGAGAACTTTGTGTGGCCTCATCGTGGCCAGAACACGCTGTCCCTTTCTTTGTGGAGACGTTACAAGAGCAGAGTCTTCACCGTCAATTGTTATATAGATGAACTTTTCCTCCATATTCAGCAGCAGAAAGCCAGAAGGTGCAGGATACCGTCAAGAAGTATAGGGCCTCTTCGGATTTATAGTCTACAGACCCAATGTCAGGCAGTGTGGATGTATGATGAAAATTCAGTAAAAGCTCGGTGCTTCCCAATATAGACACTGAGAAGACACTGTACAATCTGCACCCCAAGTTTGTTGTTTGGTCTTGATTTGTTTGTGTTTACAATTAACATAAAGTTTAGAGATAACGCAATGTTAGAAAGTGTACATATGTGAGAAAACTAGACAAGTTTGGACAAAAACACAGAATGAGATATGCAAGAATAACTCCACCAGGGGCCAGGCCCACTTTCAACATCTAGAAGCAAAGGGATCGGCCAAATCCAAATCATTGAGGTGGACGATACTCAAAACATCATGGCAACGATCTGTCGTAAAACTAAGCCGGGCACCTCTAGAAGCTCTCTTCTCTATCTGAAGCTTCTCACGTTGTCCTGAGACAAATTCGCGGCTGTAATTCCTGGAATCAACCACAAGTTGAATGGACTCTAGTGATCTTGCATTCAGTACAAAGAATGTAACAAAGTCAACTTGTGCCTGGAAGCCTTTATAATATCCCAACACTACGGTCTTCAAACAAATATCATGAGATGTGAGAAAATTCCGGTGTTTGCGACGCCAGCAATTTGTCCCTGTTGGTGTTTTTTTGTGAATCTGAATAGACAGGAAGAATAAACCGCTTTAGAGCTCCAAGTAGATCAAAAGAACGGCTGGAAAGCAAACACTAACACACTAATAGACTACCAATGTAAACCATCACCTTCATATACAACTTCTCCAAGCACGGAAAACATCTCATCAAGTCAATAACCATGTCCAGATTTGAATTCATATGGATAGCTAAGATCTTGACAGTACGCACCATAGTTGTCAGGCTATCAACGCGCAAACCCTTTATGAATCATGGAACACAATATTAAGACATAAATCAGTATAGAAAACATACATAACCTTTGTGGACACCGAAATCTAGCAAGAAGTACAATGGGCATAGCTACCTCGATAACTGTGGTGCCAAACATGATTTTGGAGCCCCATTCATGGTGAGAAATGCAACCCAAGGTCTCCAGTTTGGGCGCGGAGACTACTGACACTATCATTTTCATATGCATTTTCAAGCAGAGCAACCTTTCAAGTGACGGGGCATTCTCAACGGTGAGTTCTACAACGCTCGCATGAATACCTACACTTTGAAGGGTAGGGGAGTTGATCCTGACACCATGAACGTTAAAATTGGTTCTCAGCAGCAAGCACTCTAGGGCAGGGCAGCATGTGTTGATAACGTGGCACAACGAGTCCTCCGAGATGTCGACTGCCACCAGTGCAAACTTCCTGAGCTGAGGAAAGCGGAGTGTTTCAACAGAATAGTCCATGAGAGAGCACATGCTGATGGTGGCCACGCGGAGAGTGGACGAGAATCGGAAGATGGACGCCGGTGGCGATTGCAGATCTACACATGTATTTGGCAGCTCTAGTAGGTAGAAGTCGAGCTCCTGGAGCTTATCCAGAGCAGGGGATTGGATCCAGGCTTCCATGGCAGCGGCTTTGTCTGAGAGGTAACGCGCCGGGAGGCAGAGACGGTGAACCAGTCCCTCGTGGGCGGCGAGGATGATGCCGGGGAGGACATCAGTGTGATTGGCAGGGAGGCCACGGAAGTCGAGGTTAAGAGAGGCGGTGCGCCATAGATGGCGCCACCGAGACGCGAGGGCTTGGGTGCGAGCGGCGTCCTTGGTGGAAAGAAGGGAGATGATCTCACCGAGGATGGCATCAGGTAGATCGCTGATGCGGTCAGCAATACTTGTTGGTCTTGCACAGGTCCGATCGGTGGTTCTTGGCCTTTTTCCGGCGGCCGGCTCCATCTTCATGGTCAGCGCCGCCGCAGAGAGGGAGGGACGTGCCGTTCGCTGCGTAGTCTCCGGCTTCAACTTCACTTTTTGTAGTGCAGGGCCGGGACTTCATCTGCTACTACGAGACCACACGACGGGCCGGGCTGAGTTCTTCGCCGACATTTTAACAGTCCACCCCGGTTGTTCCTTGCCAGTTTTAACGGCCCATGTGTCGCAACACGCGTAAGTTAAGCCCCGTTTGGAACGACGTCTCTCCGTCGTAGATGAGTTTCAGTTTACCTTCCGGAGACATTGTGATGGGTGGAAGCGTGCTGCCCAGCCTGCTCCGCCAAAACACCGGGAATGCACACAGGAAAACGCCGTGACTATCAACGTTGGTGCTTTCTTCATGACAGCCGGCCGCTGGCCTGTGGTTTGCCGTGATTCATAGGAGTACTTTATTTGCCTCTGCTGGGCCATGTCGTCAGCTTAGCGATGCTCTGCATGCAGAAACGGAAGCCTTGCAAAAAGCAGTTGAAACTGTCGATAGATTGGGAGTTGGATGCCTGAACATTTCCAACAGATTCGACAACGGAAGCCAAAAAGTTGTGTTCTCCCAAACAAACCAATTTAGGGCTGATTTGGTTACCTGGGTTCCCCCCGGGATCCCCTCCACTTTCCAGGTCCCGAAACCCACGTGAGAACTCTCGCCAGGGAAATCAAAAAAGACATTTGGCCGACCCAATCCACGGGCCATGCCAGCCCGAACCCTGCTATTTCCCTGGGTAAAGGTCCCACGCCTCCGCACTCGTGGAAATATTCCACACGTCGTCTCCCTCCCGCGACAGCGTTCTGCCGCCTCCTCACGAAGCTCTCCCTCCCTTCGCCTAGTGCCTTCTGTTCCGCTCCTCTTCCTCTCCTTGTACAACCAAATGATCGAGAAGATCTCCCCCGGGAAGGAAGATGGGATCTGAAGTGCTCTTGAAATTCCCCTACTGGGATATAGCGCCCTAGGCTTTCTCCTCCTGGCTGCCAAACAAAGCCTTAAAGTGTTCAGGGATAGTAGACAATATTTCCCCTTTGCCGCTCAGGTTATTAGTTTCATAACAAAATCTCAGTAGCATGTCTCTATTCGAAAAAAAAAGGATAAACTGGTATTCCTTGTGTAAACTTTCTGCAGTCAGAACTGGAAATGAGAAGTATGTAGTGTACGATTTGATAGAGTCAAACCATGGAGTTTAGCTGCTAAAGTAACTTGAACGATGCTCAAACTGGAAAATAAAAATGAGCGCCGCAATCTGAATATAACTGACATCACCAGGAATGGTTGACGGCTTCACAAGTACCATGTTTTAAACATCACACTACTGTTTCGTGATAGTACAAACTTAGTAACAGTACAGACACAAGACCTAATCAAATTACTTTGGGCAAGACATGAAACGAGATAGTTAAGAACAACTATCTAGTTATCGAATCTGGAGATGTGAGTGATTTGATAATTAATTACCACAACACTCCCAGCTTTAGCAGTGGAACCCAGATGGTGGAAAGAGCAAGAGGTTTTCCTCTATGCAAACTCAGATGGATACAATCTGGGTAAATTCAGTAACACCTCGGTGCTTCCCAATAGACATTGAGAAGACACTGTACAATCTTCACTGCAAATGAAACAGTTTGGGAGGTGTACCAGTGGACAATCAAAATGAGCACCCCCAGATGATATCTTCATAATATAGCTGACTCTGGCCACCGTCGTTTGGTCCTGTTTTCTTTTAGTATTTAAATAACATAAAGTTAAGGGATAACACGAGGTTAGAAAGACTACAGGTATGAGAAAACTAACCAAGCTTGGGCAAAAACACAGAATGAGATACGCAAGAATAACTCAACCAGGAGCCAGGCCCACTCTCAACATCTATATGCGAACGGATCAGCCAAACCCAAATGACTGAGGTCAACGGTGCTCGAAACATCATTGTGAGAACCAGTTGTAACAGAGAGCTGGGCACCTCTAGAAACCCTTTTCTCCATCTGAAGCATGCTACACTGTTCTGCGAAAAATCCGTCATTGTAACCCCTGGAATCAACCTCAAGTCGGATGGACTCTAGCAGTTTTGCATTCAGTATAAAGAATGTGACAAAGTTAACTTGTGCCTGGATGCCTCGGTAATGTACCAGCACTAAGGTCTTCAAACGAATGTTCTGTGAGAAAATTCCGGTGTTTATGACGCCAGAAATTTGTTCCTGGTGGTGAATCTGTCTGAATCTGAACATACAGGAGAAACCACAAACTTCAGAATTCCCAAGTAGATCAAAAGAGCATCTGGACAGCAAACACTACCACTTCACAGAGTATCAATGCAAACCATTACCTTCATATACAACTTCTCCAAGCATACAAAGCATTTCATCAACTCAATAACCATATCCAGATTAAAATTCATATGCACAGCTAAGATCTTGATAGTCGGCACCACCGTTATCAGGCTAACAATGCGTAATCTCTTCATCATGCATGGAACACTTAAGAGATAAGTAAGTACAGATGACATGTAAGATTTCAGCACAGAAAAATGTAGCAAGAAGATACCACTGCTACGATTGCCTCTCTGCTAGGGTGCCCGGTATCCTCTTTCCCATGCAACTACCTGGGGCTGCCTCTGTCCGTTCACAAGATCAAGCATGGCATGCTGCTGCCGGTCATCCACAAAGTTGATCGTAGGCTATCTGGCTGGCTGGCCTCTTTTCTCTCCTGGGGTGGTAGGCTCACACTTATTAACTCCGTGTTAGCTGGCATCCCTACATACTTCATGCAATGTTTCCTTTGGCCCAAGGAATCTTTGGACAAGTTGGAGAGCTTGCTTCGTGCTTTCTTCTGGCAGGGTAAGAACAAGGTGAAAGGGGGTCAGTGCAATGTGGCCTGGAATAAAGTTATTTTGCCTCGGAGTAACGGTGGGCTGGGGGTCAAGAATCTGCAGGCGCATAATCAGGCTATGGTTTGCAAGTTTGTGGCTAAAATTCTTCAGTCATCCGACATTCCATGCTACCGTTGGTTCGCCTCCTAGTACTGCAGCGTTTCTATACCTTAGAATGCCAGTTCACGTGACACTGTTATTTGGAAAGGCTTCAAGGCTTGCATCCCTCTAGTCATCTCTTCCTCGCGCTGCGCTGTCGGAAATGGAGCTCTTGTTTCTTTCTGGCACGACCAGTGGCTTCCAGAAGGTCCTGCGGCTCTTGTTCCCAGTTTTGTTCTCGTTCGCCCGCCACCCCTTCTGCTCCGTGAAGTCACAATATGAGGTCGAGGGATGGCACCTGTCCCTGCATCCAAACCTGTCGCACACCGCGGCCCAACAACTTTTACAGCTCAGGCAGTTGATTGCGAATCTAACTCCCGACAGCTCCATGCCTGACTCTCGCATGCCTCTCTTCCTCGGGAGACAGTTGAGCACGGGTCACTTTTACAGTCTGCTTAACTTCAGAGGGGTGCTTTGGGAATATGAGCACTGGGTTTGGGATCCAATCATACCGCTGAAGTACAGGATCTTCCTCTGGCTACTTTTTTGGGGCCGCCTCAACACTAGGGATCTCATGGCCAAGAAAGGCTGGGTTGCGGTGGCTCCTTCCGCGCTGCTGTGACCTCTGCCCGGCTTTGGAAACAGTTCACCACCTTGTGCTACGATGCCGGTATGTGAATGCAATTTGGGGCAACTTGATGCTGGCCCCCCTCGCTTGCACCTCTCCGGATGTTCAGTCCTTTGTCACCAATGCAGCCAATCAGCTTCATTTTAACAGGAAGTGGAATATTGCCTTTGCCGCGTCTGCTGTTGCTTTGTGGCACGCTAGAAACGATCGCACCTTCAATGAAAACACCTGGAGTGAGCCTCAAACCCGATCTTATGCTGCCAACTTGATACGACTGTGGGCCAATAGAACTTCCAAACAGTGTGACAAGGAGGATCTGCACACATGGGCCATGATGTTCGGAACCATAACGTAGCATACATGTAGCTACTATTGCCCCCCCCCCCCCCCCCTCTTTCCTTCTTTCTTTCCTCTATGGTTGTACCCTGTACCCTAGCAAGACTCTTTATCCAGTCTCAGGCTTTGGCCTGTTTTGAAATATAAAGTTGGCCTGGTGCCATCTTTCTTTTTCAAAAAAAAAAATGTAGCAAGAAGTATAAAGGACATGGCATAGCTACCTGAATAACTGTGGAGCCAAACATGATTTTGGAGTCCGGTGAATCCTGAGAAATGTAACTCAAGGTCGCTAGTCTAGGTGCGGAGATTACTGACACTCGCATTCTCATATCCATTCTCAGACAGAGCAATCTTTCAAGTGAAGGAGCATCTTGAATGATGAGTTCTACAAACCTAGAATGAACACCTATATTTTTAAGGATAGGGGAGTTGATCCTGAGACCACGGATGTCAAAACTAGTCCTGAGCAACAAGCTTTCCAGGGCAGGGCAGCCGGAGGTGATGATGCTCTGCAGCGAGCCCTGAGAGATTTTAACCTCCACGAGCGCAAGCTTCTTGAGCAGGGGAAACTGAAGCGTCTCCACGGTATTGTCAGGGAGATGGCACTGGCTGATGGTGGCGACGCGGAGAGTGGAGGAGAACCGGAAGATGGACGCCGGTGGTGGTTGCAGCAACTGTAACCTTGAGAACGAAAATTTGTACGTTATTGGTAGCTCCAGGTAGAACTCGAGCTCCTGGAGCCTGTCCAGGGAGGGGGACCGGAGCCAAGTGCCTGCGACATCGGCTATGTACTGGAGGAGGAGCGACGGGAGGCAGAGGCGGTGGACGGGAACCCCGTGGGCGGAGAGTATGGCGCCGGGGAGGTTGCCGGAGAAGCCACGACAGTCGAGGTTGAGGGGGGCGGCGCGCCAGAGGTGGCGCCACTGGGTGCGGGCGCCCTCCTTGGTGGGGAGGAGGAAGATTATCTCGCCGAGGACCGCGTCGGGAAGATCGCTGATGCGGTCCGGCGACCCCTCGCCGCCATCTCTCCCAACCCCCGGCAGCCGGTGTTGGGTTCTCCCCGCGGCCGTGGCTTCCGGGGCGGTCGTTTCCGCTGGACCTGGCGTCGATTGGTGGATGTCGGGTGGCGCGAGCCTCATCATCTTGTTACTAGGGCCGGTCGGCTCCATCTCCATGGCCGGCGCCGCCGCTGTGCGCTGTGGCTGCAGCCTGCAAAACTGTGCCCTTCGCTGCGAAGTCTCCGGCTTCCTTTTTTCCTTTTTGAGAAATCCGACTTCAACTTTGGCGTAGTGCTCCATTCCAACCGGGCCACACGGCGGGCCGGCCTGAGCTCTCTGCCAACCTTTAGCAGTCCATCGGTTCCTTTTCCCTTAGAGCATCTCCAGCCGCGCCACCAACAGACTTCTTCAGACTATTTTTTCAGCGCCGGCATAAAAAAAAGCCTCCGTCACGTTCACAGGACGTCGAAAAGCAACGGTTCGGCCCGTTTTGGGACCCGACGCTCGCAGGCTGAACCTAGCACACTGAAGGCGATCGGGGGCTCCGGCACAAGAGAAAAGCGCGGTTGACCTATCCCGTCAGGTGAAAAGTCAAGTCTTTCTTCCCTGTCTCGCCTCCCATCCCCGCGCCCTCGGCCGCCACTAGCTGTATCCCGGTGCCGATCACCGCCCTTCACCGCCCTTCACCGCTAGACAACCAATCCCCGCCGGAAAAATAGCAAAGGTTCGCCGAGGCAGGCCCTCCACCAGCAGCTGGGTGTTTCCGACCGCCGTTTCCGGCTGCGGAGGGGCAGTTTAGCGGCGGCTACACGCCCACCGGCACGCAAAGTGTTCGGCGATTTGCCTCCCTCGACGAGATGGACTCGGATGACGAGGAAATGCTCGCCGCGCTGCTGGAGGAGGAAGCCGAGGCCAACGTCCAGGAGGAAGAGCATCTCATGGTGCTCGCCGCCCTCGCCCAGCTGCTGGCGAGCAATGAAAAGGTCAGGAACTCACAATGACATCAACGTGCTGCAGTGCTCCCCTGTCTTTGCCAAGCTTGTTGAAGGTCATTCTCCTCCGGTGAACTTCAAGGTCAGTGGGAGGCACTATAACAAGGGGTACTACCTAGCTGATGGCATCTATCCGAGATGGTCTACATTTGTGAAGACTATCTCAAACGCTGTGCCAGGAGGTAAGAAGTCCCACTTTGCCAAGATGCAGGAGGCTTGCAGGAAGGATGCCGAGCGGGCTTTTGGTGTGCTCCAATCTTGATTTGCTTTTGTCCGCTATCCTGCTCAGACCTGGTCGAAAAGATCAAATGTGGGAGATCATGACTTGCTGTGTCATCTTGCACAACATGATCATCAAGAGCGAGCAGGAAGAGCCAGTGTTTGACACTGAACTATACTACAGTCAGGGTCCTCTAGTCGAAGTTGATCACCAGCTACCGGCAAATTGGACTACCTACCTCAGTATGCGTCAGGAGATTCGAGACCCACAGGTGCATCATCAACTGCAGCAGGATCTGGTGGAGCACCTTTGGAGGCTCAAGGGCGACGCCGGGCTTGTGATATAATTTGTATTGAACTATTTATTGTTGCACTATTTTGTTGAACTATTTGATTTTTTGTGATGAACTATGTAATAAAAAATATTTATGTTCATAATTGAACGCCGAGCCATGACGAACCACGCCGAATATGGGCCGATTGTTGCCCATATGAGGCCTTTTATTCTCCGAAAGTGGGCCAATCTCGGCGCCCGGGGGCGACTTGGGACCGACGACTGGACGCCCAATCGCCCCTAGCGCTGATTCTATCGCCGGCTCGCCCCCAGGGAGCGATTTTTATGCCTCCTGGGGGCCAACGGCTGGAGATGCTCTTAGTGTTTATGTGTTTTTATCATTAGATTTCATCAATTTGTCTCAAAAAAATTTAGATTTCATCAATGTTTTTTTATCCAAAAACATGTTGAACTTTTCAATACACGTTGTACATTTTTAGTATACACATATAACAGACTTTTTATGCACATTCAATTTTTAGAGTACATGATGATCATTTTTCAAATACATCTTTGGACATTTCTTTCAATAAATGTTAAAAAACAAAATAGACATTGAGTGTGTTTTTGAATGGTATGGAATACTTACCATATGTTAGGTGAACATTTGCGAGAAAGAACATATTATAAATTCATGAAAATTTTACTAAATTTTCACTAATATTTTCATAATGGTAAGCAACACATTTAAAACTATTAGGTGTTTTATAAATATATTTTATAAAGGTTTCTTTAAATTTTTAAGACATATTTTTGAAAGCAGGAATTTTATTTCAGTGTCACAAATCAATTTTTTAAAATTACATTAATATGTTTTACAGTCTATAACTATTTTATTTAAAAATTCACAAACATATTTTTCTAACACATGGACATAATTTTGAATGTCAAACGATTATATGAATGACACGAAGAATTTTCAAAATTGCGTGAACAATATTTTACATTACATGATGATTTTCAATGCGAGGTATTAGTTTTTAAAATGTAAGTTATGTTTTTCGAAATACATATTTATAAAAGTTCTATAAATATAACTAAAAATAAAAAAGGAAAAACAAACGGAAAGGACATACCTAACAGCTAGGTAGAACTATCGTGCGAGCGATAGGTGGACTGGCCCATTTAAGTTGGGTTTGAGGCAACACCAGCTACCATCATTGTTTTATAAATATATTTTATAAAGGTTTCTTTAAATTTTCACGACATATTTTTGAAAGCAGGAATTTTATTTCAGTGTCACAAATCAATTTTCTAAAATTACAGGAATATATTTTACAGTCTATAACTATTTTATTTAAAAATTCACAAACATATTTTTCTAACACATGGACATAATTTTGAATGTCAAACAATTATATGAATGGCACGAAGAATTTTTAAAATTGCGTGGACAATATTTTACATTACATGATGATTTTCAATGCGAGGTATTAGTTTTTAAAATCCCTATTTGGCAATTCTGGCATCCGGTGACGGATTCGAACCTGAGACCTGAAGCTTCGCAGCGCAACACAGCAACCACTCGGACAACAAGCCACATGTGATAATTTACTTCTTTTTTTGCCTTTTATTCTTTCTACAGATCGAGATGCCTGCGGTTTTTTTTTCTAATTCTTTTTCTTATCATTTCACTGTTTCTCTTTTGTTTTCCTTTTCTTCTACAAATGAGCAAACGTTTCTAAATTTTTGCTATTTGTTTTAAAAAAACTGGATAAAATCTTTTTCCAATTTTTGAATTTTTTCAAAATGGATTAACTTTTTGAAAATGGATGATTTTTTTCAATTTTAATGAACATTTTTCAAATTTGAGAAAAAAATTCAAAGTTGATGGGCTTTTTCTATAAAATTCTATGAACCTTTTCCATATTTGATAAACTTTTTTTCCAAAATTTTGAAATTTTTTTATGGAAGTCGGTGAAATAATTTTAAATCCGTGAACTTTTTTTGAAAACCCAGTGAACAATTTTCAAAATCGTGATTTTTCAATTCAAAATGTTTGTACTTTTTTCAAAACCCCAGAAACTATTTTCAAATTCGTTATTTTTTTAATTCAAAATCGATGAACGTCTTTTCAAATCAATTAAGTTTGTCGAACTTTCTTAGAACTCGCGAACTTTTTACAATTTTATGCTTTTTTAAAATTTATGATTTTTTTCAAAATCTTGAAGTTTTTTTGAATTCACGAACGTTTTCCTTTACCGCAAACTTTTCCCAATTGGTACGAACGTTTTTATTTTTTTTCAATCCATTGTTTTTGTGAATTCTAGTACAAATTTATGTTTTCTTAATTCAATTTATATAGTGGGTATATAGTACTACTATATGCTAATGCTATACTGAACGAAGGTTAACTAGATCTGTTTCCTCACTGTAGTCTAGTGGTTAGCGCGCGGTGCGGTTGACATTGGCATCGTCGCGTTTGATTTTTCAGCAGATTGTTGGAACGGCCCGCTACGCGGCGCCTGCAAGCGCCAGCAGCGCTAACGGGCACTCAAACCGTTGGATAGGAGTTCCCAGCAACACATTGATTTTTTCCTTTACTTGTTGTTTCTTTTATAGGTTTTTGTTATTTTTACTCTTTTGTCTATTTTTCCTTTTTTACCTTTTCCCAGAAAGATCCGTTTTATAAAATGTGCAGAATTTTCAATACTCATTTGGAATTTAAAAATGTTGGGGTAAAATAATATGTTCAGGAATTTTCAAATTGTTCATGTTCAAAATTTTTTTTCACAAATTCACGAAAATGTTTAGCAATTTTATAAAAAGACACATGTATTTTTAAAATTGTTCAGAATATCAGATAATGGCAGCGTTTTCACATTGTTTTCACAAATTTAAAAATGTTGGAGTTTCCTAAAAAATTTCGGGAATTTTTTATTTTTTCTGAATTAATAAAAATGTTCAAGCTTTTTCTAAAATTCCAAAAATGTTCATTTTTTCAAAACATATCCACATTTAAGTATATCCTATGGTGTTATCTTTTGTTTATTTTATTTTCCTTCTATTTTCAAGTTTTTTTATATTTATTCCATTTTTTCATATTGTTCTTTGGAACGGAGAACACGTAAAACCTATTTTAACTAATTCTTAGTCGGATGAGATTTGCTAATTCTTAGTTGAATGTCCGTCGACTAATTTTTTTGTTATTTCTGAGTTCTTTTGTTTTGCTATGACATGATAAATAGATCGGAAGTTTTCTCATAAAAAAATTTAGTCAAGTAAATAACAGTCAAATGTATCGTGCATGGATTTCTGTTAGTTTTATTTTGAATTTGGTAATTCTTGGTCCTACTCTCAAGCCTGCAATTGTTGAGCCTTGTTTTTTCATTTCTATTTTTTCTTCACTCTCTTCTCTCCTAATCACTAGCTTTAAGTCGGTTTGAGTCATCCACGAGTCCTTGAACTCGACTCTAGAAGTCTTGGCTATAAAAAAGGTCGAGAGACCTTATGCCCTCCCCATGAGCATATTCAAGTAAGAGTGAATGAGAATAAAATGGTCATGAGGTTCTCGTATATCAAAGAGCGAACACAAATCGAATCAATATGATGAAAATGACTAGATGAAATTCCCGTATACCCTCAAGAATGCTTTGCTTATTATAAAAGACCGTTTTGGCCTGTCCATTTCCACAAAAGGATTGAGCTACCTTGCTGCACTTTATTTGCCGTTATCGTTACTTGCTCGTTACAAAATATCCTGCTATCAAATTATCTGTTACCAACAATTTTAGTGCTTGCAGAAAATTACCTTGCGGCAAACCACTTGTCATTTCCTTCTGCTCCTCGCTGGGTTCGACATTCTTACGTATCGAAAAGACTACGATTGATCCCCTATACTAGTGGGTCATCAAAGACTAAATGATGGTTGAGTATGTCGACTTGCTAAAAAACTCCGACATGAGACCCTTCCTGAAAATATGATGAATGGCAATTGCATTGTTGACTGAGAACATAATTTGTTAGTTTTCAAAAAAGTTTATTCCTTATACTTTGGTGACTGGGATGAATTGTTACTTGCTCATGAGAAGTTTTATGAGAAAGTTTTGTTGTTGTTATAATAATGATCATGATACTACTATGTCCGTATTTTGTTTTTTATGGACACCTCTCTCTCTAAACATGTGGACATGATTATCGATATCAGCTTTCGCTTGAGGGCAAGCGAGGTCTAAGCTTGGGGGAGTTGATACGTACATTTTGCATCATGTTTTCCTACTGTCATTTATAGTGTTTTCATTCAATATAACACTTCGTGGAGTAATTCTAATACCTTTTCTCTTATAATATGCAAGGTTTACACAAAGAGGAAGATTCCAGTCAGCTGGAATTCTAGAGCTGAAAATGAAGGAAATATGCCCTAGAGGCAATAATAAAGTTATTATTTATTTCCTCATATCATGATACATGTTTATTATTCATGCTAGAATTGTATTAACCGGAAACATAATACATGTGTGAATACATAGACAAACATAGTGTCACTAGTATGCCTCTACTTGACTAGCTTGTTGATCAAAGATGGTTGAGTTTCCTAGCCATAGACATGAGTTGTCATTTGATCAACATGATCACATCATTAGGAGAATGATGTGATTGACATGACCCATTCCGTTAGCTTAGCACTTGATCGTTTAGTTTACTGCTATTGCTTTCTTCATGACTTATACATGTTCATATGACTGAGATTATGCAACTCCCGATTACCGGAAGAACACTTTGTGTGCTACCAAATGTCACAACATAACTGGGTGATTATAAAGGTGCTCTACAGGTGTCTCCGATGGTGTTCGTTGAGTTGGCATAGATCGAGAATAGGATTTTTCACTCCGATTGCAGAGAGGTATCTCTGGGCCCTCTCGGTAATGCACAACACTATAAGCCTTGCAAGCGATGTGACTAATGAGTTAGTTACAGGATGATGCATTACGGAACGAGTAAAGAGACTTACCGTAACGAGATTGAACTAGGTATTGAGATACCGACGATCGAATCTCGGGCAAGTAACATACCGATGACAAAGGGAACAACGTATGTTGTTATGCGGTTTGACCGATAAAGATCTTCGTAGAATATGTAGGAACCAATATGAGCATCCAGGTTCCGCTATTGGTTATTGATCGGATACGTGTCCCTGTCATGTCTACATAGTTCTCGAACCCGTAGGGTCCGCACGCTTAAAGTTCTGTGACGATCGGTATTATGAGTTTTTGTGTTTTGATGCACCGAAGGTAGTTCGGAGTCCCGGATATGATCACGGACATAACGAGGAGTCTCAAAATGGTCGAGACATAAAGATCGATATATTGGATGACTATGTTCGGACACCAGAAGTGTTTCGGGAGGTTTCGGACATATACCGGAGTACCGGGGGTTACCGGAACCCCCCGGGGAGTATATTGGGCCTAATGGGCCCTAGTGGGAGAAGAGGAGGGGCGGCCAAGGGCAGCCGCGTGCCCCTCCCCCTCTAGTCTGAATTGGACAGGGGGGGGGGGCGGCGCCCCCTTTCCTTCTCTCCCTTCCTTCCCGTCTCATACTCCTACTTGGAAGGGGGGAGTCCTACTCCCGATGGGAGTAGGACTCCTCATGGGGCGCGCCATAGGAGGCCGGGCCCCTCCCCCTCCTCCACTCCTTTATATACGGGGAGGGGGGCACCCCTTCGAGACACAACAATTGATCATTGATCTTTTAGCCCTTTGCGGTGCCCCCCTCGACCATAATCCACCTCGGTCATATCGTAGCGGTGCTTAGGCGAAGCCCTGCGTCGGTAGCTTCATCAACACCGTCACCACGCCGTCGTGCTGACGAAGCTCTTCCCGGAAGCTCAACTGGATCGTGAGTTCGCGGGACGTCACCGAGCTGAACGTGTGCTGAACGCGGAGGTGCCGTACGTTCGGTACTGAGGATCGGTCGATCGTGAAGACATACGACTACATCAACAACGTTGTCATAACGCTTCCGCTTACGGTCTACGAGGGTACGTAGACGACACTCTCCCCTCTCATCGCTATGCATCACCATGATCTTGCGTGTGCGTAGGATTTTTTTTTTTGAAATTACTATGTTCCCCAACACAAAAAGCTATGTTAGAGATACCTATTCTTCACATCTCCAAATGAGTTGAATTTTACGGAGATTTATTTTGAAATGTATAAAAAATATTGGAGAAAAGAAATATCAGAGGGGGCCACCCAGGTGCCCACTAGGCACCAGGGCGCGCCTACCCCTGGTGCGCCTGGTGGGTAGTGGGCCCCCTGGCCAGCATCTGGTGCCCATCTTCTGGTATATAAGCCCATTTTCCCTATAGAAGAAAAAAAATCAAGAGAGGACTTTTGAGACGGAGCGCTACCATCTCGAAGCGGAACTTTGGCAGGAGCACTTTTTCTCTTCGGCGGAGCGATTCCACCGGGGATACTTCCTTTTGGGAGGGGGAAATCGAAGCCATCGTCATCACCAACAACCCTCTCATCATGGGAGGGCCAATCTTCATCAACATCTTCAACATAACCATCTCATCTCAAAACCCTAGTTCATCTCTTGTGTTCAATCTTTGTATCAAATCCTCTGGTACCTGTGGGTGACTAGTAGTGTTGATTACATCTTGTAGTTGATGCTAGTTGGTTTATTTGGTGGAAGATTATATGTTTAGGTCTATTACACTATTCAATCCCCCTCTGATCTTGAGCATGAATATGTCTTGTGAGTAGTTACTTTTGTTCTTGAGGACGTGGGAGAAGTCTTGTCATAAGTAATCATGTGAATTTGGTATTCGTTTGATATTTTAATGATATGTATGTTGTGATTCCCTTAGTGGTGTTATGTGAACGTCGACTACATGACACTTCACCATCTTTGGGCCTAAAGGAACGCATTATGGAGTAATTATTAGATGATGGGTGATACATCCATTTTGCATCATGCTTTTATATCGATATTTATTGCATTATGGGCTGTTATTACACATTATGTCACAATACTTATTCCTATTCTCTCTTATTTTACAAGGTTTACATAAAGAGGGAGAATGCCGGCAGCTGGGATTCTGGGCTGGAAAAGGAGCAAATATTAGAGACCTATTCCGCACAGCTCCAAAAGTCCTGAAACTTCACGGAAGACGTTTTTAGAATATATAAAAAATATCGAGCGCAAGAAGTTCACCAGGGGGGCCACACCCTACCCACGAGGGTGGGGGGCGCGCCCTACCCCCCTGGGCGTGCCCCCTACCTTGTGGGCCCCCTGGTGGCCCTCCGATGACCATCTTCTACTATATGAAGTCTTTCGATGAGGAAAAAAATCATAGGCCATCTTCTTGGATGAAACTCCGCCGCCACGAGGCGGAACCTTGGCGGAACCAATCTAGGGCTCTAGCGGAGCTGTTCTGCCGGGGAAACTTCCCTCCAGGAGGGGGAAATCATCGCCATCGTCATCACCAACCCTCTTCTCATCGGGAGAGGGCAATCTCCATCAACATCTTCACCAGCACCATCTCCTCTCAAAACCCTAGTCCATCTCTTGTATCCAATTCTTGTCTCCAATTCCGGGATTGGTACCTGTGGGTTGCTAGTAGTGTTAATTATTCCTTGTAGTTGATGCTAGTTGGTTTATTTGGTGGAAGATCATATGTTCAGATCCTATATGCATATTAATACCCCTCTGATTATGAACATGAATATGCTTTGTGAGTAGTTACGTTTGTTCCTGAGGACATGGGAGAAGTCTTGCTATTAGTAGTCATGTGAATTTGGTATTCGTTCGATATTTTGATGAGATGTATGTTGTCTCTCCTCTAGTGGTGTTATGTGAACGTAGACTACATAACACTTCACCATTATTTGGGCCTAGAGGAAGGCATTGGGAAGTAATAAGTAGATGGTGGGTTGCTAGAGTGATAGAAGCTTAAACCCTAGTTTATGCGTTGCTTCGTAAGGGGCTGATTTGGATCCATATGTTTCATGCTATGGTTAGGTTTACCTTAATACTTTTGTTGTAGTTGCGGATGCTTGCAATAGAGGCTAATCATAAGTGGGATGCTTGTCCAAGTAAGGACAGTACCCAAGCATCGATCCACCCACATACCAAATTATCAAATTACCGAACGCAAATCATATGAACGTGATGAAAACTAGCTTGACGATATTCCCATGTGTCCTCGGGAGCGCTTTTCTTTATATAAGAGTTCATCCAGGCTTGTCCTTTGCTACAAAAAGGATTGGGACACCTTGCTGCACTTTATTTACTTTTGTTACTTGTTGCTCGTTACGAATTATCCTATCACAAAACTATCTGTTACCACTTATTTCAGTACTTGCAGAGAATACCTTGCTGGAAACCGCTTATCATTTCCTTCAGCTCCTCGTTGGGTTCGACAATCTTACTTATCGAGAGGACTACGATAGATCCACTATACTTGTGGGTCATCAAGACTCTTTTCTGGCGCCATTGCCGGGGAGTGAAGCGCCTTTGGTAGGTGGAATTTGGTAAGGAAAAATTTATATAGTGTGCTGAAATTTACTGTCACTTGTTACTATGGAAAGTAATCCTCTGAGGGGCTTGTTTGGGGTATCTTCACCCCGACCAGTAGAGTAAAGAGTTGCTCCTCAACCTACTGAACCTACTGAAAATGAAAATGAAAATGAAAATGTCTGCTTTGAAATTCCTTCGGGTATGTTAGAAAAACTGCTAGATAATCCTTTTGCAGGAGATGGAACAATGCATCCTGATGAGCACCTAATATATGTTGATGAAGTTTGTGGATTATTTAAGCTTGCAGGTGTACCCGGAGATGTTGTTAAGAAGAAGGTCTTCCCTTTCTCTTTGAAGGAAGATGCATTGACATGGTATAGGCTATGTGATGATACGGGGTCATGGAACTACAAACAATTGAAATTGGAATTTCATCAGAAGTTTTATCCTATGCATCTTATTCATCGTGATCGCAATTATATATATAATTTTTGGCCTCGCGAAGGAGAAAGCATCGCTCAAGCTTGGGGGAGGCTTAAATCAATGTTATATTCATGCCCCAATCATGAGCTCTCAAGAGATATGATTATTCAAAATTTATATGCTCGACTTTTTGATAACAATCGCACCATGCTCGATACTTCTTGTGCGGGCTCTTTTATGACGAAGACTATTGAATTCAAATGGGATTTATTGGAAAGAATTAAACGCAACTATGAAGATTGGGACCTCGACGAAGGTAAGGAGTCAGGTATGTCACCTAAGTTTGATTGTGTCAAATCTTTTATGGATACCGATGTTTTCCGTAAATTTAGCACTAAATATGGACTTGACTCTGAGATAGTAGCTTCTTTCTGTGAATCTTTTGCTACTTATGTTGATCTCCCCAAGGAGAAGTGGTTCAAATATCATCCTCCCATAGAAGTAAAAGTAGCTGCACCTATTAAATTGAAGAAAAGACTATCACTTATAATGATCCTATCGTTCCTACTACTTATGTTGAGAAACCACCTTTTCCTGTTAGGATAAAAGATCATGCTAAAGCTTCAACTATGGTTCACAAAAGCAATATTAAAACTTATACACCTCCTGAGTAGATTAAAGTTGAACCTGATATTGCTATTGTTAAAGATCTCTTGTATGATAATATTGATGGGCATGTTATTCATTTCCTTGATGAGACTGCTAGAATTGCTAAACCTTGTGTTAAAGATAAAAACAGACCTGTGGTAGGCATGCCTGTTATTTATATTAAAATAGGAGATCATTGTTATCATGGCTTATGTGATATGGGTGCTAGTGCTAGTGCAATACCTTATGACTTATACAAAGAAATTATGCATGATATTGCACCTGCTGAGATAGAAGATATTGATGTCACAATTAAACTTGCCAATAGAGATACTATTTCACCAATGGGAATTGTTAGAGATGTTGAAGTCTTGTGTGGGAAAACTAAATATCCTGCTGATTTTCTTGTTCTTGGTTCCCCACAAGATAGCTTTTGCCCCATTATATTTGGTAGACCCTTCTTAATCACTGTTAATGCCAAGATAGATTGCAAAAAGGATGTTGTTATTATCGGTTTAGATGATATGTCTCACAAATTTAATTTCTCTAAATTTAGTAGACAACACAGTGAAGAAGAATTGCCTAGTAAGGATGAAATTATTGGTCTTGCTTCTATTGCCGTACCTCCTAGTGATCCTTTAGAACAATATTTGCTAGACCGTGGAAATGATATGTTTATGAATGAAAGAAGGGAAATAGATGAAGTATTCTTTAAACAGGAACCTATTCTGAAACATAATTTTCCTATTGAAATCCTAGGGGATCCTCCTCCACCCAAGGGTGATCCCGTGTTTGAGCTTAAACCGTTTCCTGATACTCTTAAATATGCTTATCTTGATGAGAAAAAGATATATCCTGTTATTATTAGTGCTAACCTTTCAGAGCATGAGGAAGAGAGATTATTGAAAACTCTAAAGAAGCACCGTGCTGCTATTGGGTATACTCTTGATGATCTTAAGGGCATTAGTCCCACTCTATGTCAACATAAAATAAATTTGGAAGAAGATGCTAAACCAGTTCGTGATCATCAATGACGGCTGAATCCTAAAATGAAAGAAGTGGTGAGAAAGGAAATACTAAAGCTCCTTGAGGCAGGTATAATCTATCCCGTTGCTGATAGTCAGTGGGTAAGTCATGTCCATTGTGTCCCTAAGAAGGGAGGTATTACTGTTGTTCCTAATGATAAAGATGAATTGATTCCTCAAAGAATTATTACAGGTTATAGGATGGTAATTGATTTCCGCAAATTAAATAAGGCCACTAAAAAGGATCATTACCCCTTAACTTTTATCGATCAAATGCTAGAAAGATTATCCAAACATACACATTTTTGCTTTCTAGATGGTTATTCTGGTTTCTCTCAAATACCTGTGTTGGCCAAGCATCAATCAAAGATTACTTTTACTTGCCCTTTTGGTACTTTTGCTTATAGACGTATGCCTTTTGGTTTATGTAATGCACCTGCTGCCTTTCAAAGATGCCTGATGGCTATATTCTCTGACTTTTGTGAAAAGATTTGTGAGGTTTTCATGAACGATTTCTCCGTCTATGGATCCTCTTTTGATGATTGCTTAAGCAACCTTGATCGAGTTTTGCAAAGATGTGAAGAAACTAATCTTGTCTTGAATTGGGAAAAGTGCCACTTTATGGTTAATGAAGGTATTGTCTTGGGGCATAAAGTTTCTGAAAGAGGTATTGAAGTCGATAAAGCCAAGGTTGATGCTATTGAAAAGATGCCATGCCCCAAGGACATCAAAGGTATAAGAAGTTTCCTTGGTCACACCGGATTTTATAGGAGGTTCATTAAGGACTTCTCAAAAATTTCTCGGCCTTTGACTAATTTATTACAAAAAGATATACCATTTGTCTTTGATGATGATTGTGTAGAAGCATTTGAAATACTTAAGAAAGCATTGATCTCTGCACCTATTGTTCAGCCACCTAATTGGATTTACCCTTTGAAATTATGTGTGATGCTAGTGATTATGCTGTAGGTGCTATTCTAGGGCAAAGAGTTAATAAGAAATTAAACGTTATTCAATATGCTAGTAAAACCCTAGACAATGCTCAAAGAAATTACGCTACTACTGAAAAAGAATTCTTAGCAGTTGTATTTGCTTGTGATAAGTTCAGACCTTATATTGTTGATTCTAAAGTAACTATTCACACTGATCATGCTGCTATTAAATATCTTATGGAGAAGAAAGATGCTAAACCTAGACTTATTAGATGGGTTCTCTTGTTACAAGAATTTGATTTACATATTGTTGATAGAAAGGGAGCTGAGAACCCCGTTGCAGACAACTTGTCTAGGTTAGAAAATGTGCTTGATGACCCACTACCTATTGATGATAGCTTTCCTGATGAGCAATTAAATGTCATAAATGCTTCTCATACTGTTCCATGGTATGCTGATTATGCTAATTACATTGTTGCCAAATTCATACCACCTAGTTTCACATACCAGCAAAAGAAAAAGTTCTTCTATGATTTGAGGCATTACTTTTGGGATGACCCACATCTTTATAAAGAAGGAGTAGATGGTGTTATTAGACGTTGTGTACCTGAGCATGAACAGGAAGAGATCCTACGCAAGTGTCACTCTGAAGCTTATGGAGGACACCATGCTGGAGATAGAACTGCACATAAGGTATTGCAATCTGGTTTTTATTGGCCTACTCTCTTCAAGGATGCCCGTAAGTTTGTCTTATCTTGTGATGATTGTCAAAGAATTGGTAATATTAGTAGACGTCAAGAAATGCCTATGAAAGTGCGTTATATCGACTAGAGGGGGGGTGAATAGGCGATTTTTATGAAATTCTTCACTGAGGAATTTGCCGATGAGGAAATTCCTTAGCGAAGAACTGCTAGCAGCGGAATAAGTACTCAAAAATAAACATAACAGAATACAAGCATAGTCATCATGATGAAATGAAGACAGGCACAGAGTATAGGAAGCGTAATCACAGGATAACACATGATGAAGACAAACAAACTGATTGAACTGAGGAAATTGAGAAAGTCTTCAGTCAAAGTCTTCAAACACAGATATGAACAAACACACAACACAGTTATGAGGAAATGGAAGAGTTGAGGGAATAGAACCAGTAAGCTTGGTGAAGACAAAGATTTGGTAGACCAGTTCCAACTGCTATCTCAGTTGTACGTCTGGTTGGAGCGTCTGAGTATTTAAACTCGAGGACACACAGTCCCGGACACCCAGTCCTGAACACGCAGCTCAGGACACCCAGTCCTCACCGTATTCTCCTTGAACTAAGGTCACACAGACCTCGTCCAATCACTCGTGGTAAGTCTTCAGGCGACTTCCAAACCTTCACAAACTCGGTCACTCGGCGATCCACAATTCCTCTTGGATGCTCTAGACCATGACGCCTAACCGTCTGGAAGAAGCACAGTCTTCAAAGGTAACAAGCGTCGGATCCACGCAGGATCAATCTCTTCAGTGATGCTCAATCACTTGGGGTTTGTAGGTGTTTGGGTTTTGGGTTTTTGGTTTTTCCTCACTTGATGATTTTCGCTCAAAGTCCTCAGAGGATGGGTTGCTCTCAAATGACAAGTGTTAGTTTCTCTCAGAGCAGCCAACCAGCTAGTGGTTGTAGGGGGCGGCTATTTATAGCCTAGGGAGCAGCCCGACATGATAAGACATAAATGCCCTTCAATTATATGACAGTTAGGTGGATAGATATTTTGGGACAGCTGGCGGATAGCACAACAACGGTCGGAATTTTGAGTAGCAAAATCCTCAGGGCTATCATGTTCCTCACTGTGTAGGCAATCCGCACTGGCGAATTCCTAACTCCTCAGTCAGGACAAATTCCTCAGAGACCAGAAGAACTTCGTCTCTGTCACTGAAGAAATTGACTGAACTGTATGAGATTTCCAATGGCTTCACTCGAAGGGATTGGTAGGTGTAGGATTTTGAGTTGAGCATCACATCGAAATTTTTCCTTAGTATTTCCTCGACCCCCTTTACCAATATGGTGTTTCTTATGACTCAAGAAAGAGAAAATGAAACTACGAAAACAAAAGTCTTCACGCTTCATATTCCTCGAATGAATACCAAGTCTTCACGGTCACACCATTTTCTTCACTTTCATAGTCTTCATGAAAGTCTTCAGAAATACCAAAATCTTTAGTCGAAGATATTCATTTTTAGGGGTCGACTTTTCCTGTAAATATCAAACTCCTCATAGACTTATAGACCTGTGTACACTCACAAACGCATTAGTCCCTTAACCTATAAGTCTTCAATACACCAAAATCACTAATGGGCACTAGATGCACTTACAATCTCCCCCTTTTTGGTGATTGATGACAATATAGGTTAAGTTTTCAATGGGGATAAACATATGAAGTGTAAATACTGATATTGAGGAATTTGATTGCAAGATATAGAAGAACTCCCCCTGAAGATGTGCATAGTGAGGAATTTGCTTTTGAAGAAATGCACACTTGAAGAGTTGAATCATGGAGATCTCCCCCTATATCTTGTAATTCGTACACGCATTTAACATATAATATGAAGAATTTGAAATGCATGATGAAATATGGTGCCTGATGAAATTCAGCATGCATGCAATAAAATTAACGAGGAATAAGCATGCAGAATAGTGCATCAAAAGTATCAGAGCACAGTGCATCAAAAGTATCAGAGCACCATCGGGTTTATGATTACAACTCGATCCAATAAAGTTTCAGAAGAATGAGAGTTGTAACTTAGCAAAAAAAACGCCCATATAGTAGACCCTCTTGAAGACTAACTCATATTTCTCCCCCTTTGTCATCGAATGACCAAAAGGATCAAAAATGAGGACTAACGCCCCTGAAGATAATCATGTTGATGAAGGAGCGCCAGCGTTGTTGGGGTCATTTGTTGATGTAGGGCCTGCCGCAGTGTCGTCCAAATCTTCATGTTCATCAGTGTCGCCCGATGAAGAATATGAGCTGGCCACCAGAGAAGGAACCTTGACCTTCTTGAATTTCTTCGGTGGAGGTGCAGACCAGTCAAAATCTTCATTGAGACCCATGTTCTTCTGATCCTCTTCACCATACAGATGTGACAGGATTGCCCAGGTGCGACCGAAGACTTGATGGAGGTAGTAGTGGGTTTTCTTCACTGCATTATGTGTGGCAGTCATGTTGTGAAGAAGTGAACCAAACTGACGCTTAACCCATTTGTGATTTTGATCCACCTTCTGGTGAAGACTAAGTAGAAGTTCACGGTCAGTTATCACGCGCGGAGCAGTGGCTTGAGGAGTGGACTTGGGTGCATTGGCAGAGTCATGTGTGGCAGAGTCATTATTGGTGGAATAAGATGCAGCTTTGCGAAACTGACCATCCAATGGACGAATGCCTTCATCTATTACAGCTGGTGCCTTGCCCTTTCCATCAACTGAGGAATATGTCTGCTTGAGGACTTCAATGGGGGCAAGTAGCTGAGGTGATTCTAGAAATCAGCTTTGTAGTTGAGTGAAGACCTTGTCCTGAGGAATCTCATGATCCAAGGTGCATAAGGCTTCAGCTCAAACGGAGACAGTGCAACATTGGCCATAGTCCTCATGAAGAAATCATGATAATTGACAGGAATGCCATGAACGATGTTGAATACCAGATTCTTCATGATGCCAACAATTTCCTCATCAGATGAGTCGTGGCCTTTGATGGGACTGATTGTCCTCGTAAGAATACGACAGACAGTTCTGGGCACGTACATCAATTCCTTCATGAGGAATTTGGTTCTTGGTGCCTGACCTGGTTTCAAAGGTTTCATCAGCACCTACATGTAATGATGTGTGAGCTCAGGTTCACTGTAGATGCAGCGAGCATCTTTAAGGGGAGGACTGAGTGGTAGAGCATGAAGCAATTCAGAGGCTGGTGCAGTGTAGTGAGTGTTTTCAGACATCCAATCCAGAACCCGTGAATTCACATCTTCAGCATCTCCGGTGATGTGCAGCGTTGCATAGAATTGAAGAATCAGTTCTTCATTCCAATCACAGATGTCAGAGCAAAAGTTTAGCAGTCCAGCATCGTGAAGAACACTGAGGACTGGTGCGAAGCATGGCAGAGATTCCATATCCACGTGAGGAATATGCTCATGGTAGAAGATCTTCTCCTTGTTGAACAACACTGAGGAATAGAAATTGGCTTGACTAGCAGTCCAGAAACGCCTCTTCCTAATGCGAGCAGAGTAATATGGGTTGTAATCTTCGAAGAATATGTGCTCACCGAAGAAATCATCAGCCTTGAACTTTTGCCTGCGTGAGAATGGATCCTTTGGCTTCGGCAGAGGAGTGTCAGTGAGTTGCATCACGACCTCAGGAATCTCAATCGCAGGTTCTTCAGGCTGAGGAATTTCTGGTTCCTCCTCAGTGGCAGTCTGCGTCGTTGGTTCTTCAGTAGCAGCAGTTTCTTCAGTGCTAGTGGCTGGAATTTCCTCATGGACAGATGCAGTGGGATGAGTTTCTTCGGAGCCCATTTGAATAGTTGGTGCAGGCGACTGAGGTATTTGCTGCAGCGGTGTGAACATTGGAGAGTTTGGATGCTGACTTTCCCAGAATTCATCACTGATTACGGGTGTGGAGCAGCCAATGTCCACATCTTCATCTTCCATTTCTTCAACGCCAGCCTCTTCAGCTGTTAACTAAGGCATAAGAGAGGAGATGATAGGTGTTGAAGGGATCGCATCCACTTCAATTTCTTCATCCAATGGTTCAGACGAAGCAGCAGAAGGAGTTTCTTCATCAGATCCGCTGGGGATCACATATTCTTCATCAAAAGGAACAAGGTCCTTTGATGGCTTGGTTGAGATGGGAACAACATCGATCGGATTTGCAAATGAGCTTGTCATAGGCTTCATTTTCTTCGGAGCTGAAGAATCTGAAGCAGCTGATGCTTTCCTTTTCTTCACCGCAGCATGCTCTGCAGCCTTGGTATTCTTCACATCTGATGCAGATGGAAGGATTGGAGTTGAAGTTGGTGCATGAGCAGCTGAGGAATTTGGTTGATTTTCTTCAGGCACAACTGATGCAGTTTCCCTGAGTTCTTCAGTTTCTTCAGGAACACCACTAGTGGGTGCCCTAGCACTTTCTTCAACGGCTGGAATGCAGTCATCAGCCCTGGAACTCACATTTTCTTCAGCAGCCTGATTGTCATTAGTGGTGCTGGCATTTTCTTCAGTAGGCTGAGCAGATGCTTTAGCCTGAGGAATTTCTTGTTGCGTTGGGGCTGCAACATTGGAAGTGAAGTTATCCGCAAGTTTCACAAAATGAACCTTGGCTCCAAGCCAATCAATGCGATATGCGTCAAAGTCATCACTGAGTTTCTTAATCTCAGTCTGAATAGTGTCAAGTTCTTCAGTTGTCATAGAGACAACGTTTTTCTTTAGATAGCGCTCTTTCTTGTACTGCACTTTCTTGATCTACCTGGCCTTCTCAAATTTCCACTTTTCTTTTTGAATGAAGTGGGTCAGCATGTGACTCTGGCCAGGAGTCAGCTTGAAGTCAGGAAAGGGAGTGTTAGGGTCCTTGTGCCAATCATCAATGTAGTCGAGGATCAGCTTGGGATCCAAAAGCAGTGGCACCTCTGATCCTTTGGCTCTAGCGGCCCTAACTTGCCTGTCTCTGAAGATTTCTGCAAGTTCATCATCATCAGCCTCGTCTTCATCAGACGGCACTTGGAAAGCGACTTGCTTCTTTTGAGGACTTGGGCGAGGACCTCGTCCAGCAGTGGCCTTTGTCTTCAGCAGTGAGGGGCCAGCTGAGGAACTTGGTGCAGCTGAGGAACTAGCTGAGACACCTAAGGCAATGGAGATGTCGGCAGTCCTTTGGCACGAGGCGAGATGCACAGGTGCTGAGGATTTAGGAGGAATAACTGAAGGCTTTGGCGGAGGAGCTGAGGACTTTGGAGGAATAGGAGCAGCATGAGGAATTGGCTGTGAGGACTTTGATGATTCTGGCCGTGAGGGCATTGCTGAGGAACTTGGCCTGCGCGCAGGCTTCTTAGACATAGCCTTCTTTGGCTTGACAGCAGAGGCATCAGCAGCGGCAGCACCAGCAGCAGCAGAGTCTTCATTGAATTTCCTCATTGCTTCCCTGGCTTGCTTAGCCAGCTTGGCTTGGCGCTTGGCCCATTCATCAGGATAGTCCTCACCGCGCTTGAGGCTGGTGGGATCTGCTATTTGGCCAGGTGCCAATGGAGCTCTTGGGCATGGAGGATTGAGTGCGAATTTCTTCATGTACTTAGGAGTGACATATCTGTACTCCCTCCATTCTCTTGCCCATCTCCTCTCTATCCTCTGTTTGCGCACTTTGTGCTCATTCTTGGTTTCCTCAGTAGGTGTGCAGTACCCAACATATATATCATCAGGGATCTCAAACGCTGTATTTTCCTCAGGCCTCTTTCCTCCCTTCTGTGGCTTCTTACCATCAGCCATTTTCTTCAGTTGAGGAATTTGAACAATTGAATTCTCTGAAGAAGTATGCAACTTTTCTTCGAGGAACGCTGCAAATGAGTTAAGTTGATGATAACCTAGTGATTCAGCAGCTGAAATGTGTACCTGTGAACAGAGTATAGTTGCGAGGAATTTGGAGAGGTCATATGCGTTCTCAGAAGGTTTTCAAAAAGAACAAGTTTGAGGAATTTGACCAGATGAGTCTTGAAGAATTTCGCTAAGATTTCTTTGTCTTAGGTTCCAGAGATGTGTAGATTAAAAATCCACACATTTGAGGAATCTTGAAGAAAATCATGGATTAGAGAAACGAATCAAGAACGGATAATATGTGAGGTGTTTTAGTGTGTGACTCTATGAAGAAAAACACCTTTGAAGATTTTGGAGATAATCATTCAAATCAACGAGGGTAGTAAAAGTGACTTTTAATTACCCTGGACAAAGAACACGACGAACTGGACTGAGGAGATGTGAAGTTCGTCTGTGCAGATCTTCCACGCCCTAACTTGGTGGAGGAAGACGGCTACGGCGGCGACGGAGTGAAGATGTCCACGGTCGGCGCGAGTACGTCGGCGATGAGGCCGAGGCAGTGAAGCTCTTCCTCACCGGCGGTGATGATGTAGCGGCGGCGCTAGGGTTTGAGAAGCTCGAGCTGGAGAGAGAGGTCGAGCGGAGTAAAAGAAGTGAGGAAGGGAAGGAGGGGCATTTATAGCCACGGTGAAAAACTGCTCGCCCGAAGAAATTGGATGAACGTGCCCCTAACCCTTCTCATTCGCATGACATGTGTCACCCACGCAGTGAGAGGTGGAGATCGTGTTAGATCGTGGGTGAGTGGATAAGTGTATCATGGGATGCGGAACGGTTTGAGAAGCAAAGCCGAAAATTTCGATAAGATAGGTTTTAAAGTTCCGTTCATAATTTCTTCAGCTGACAAGGACACAATGAAGATTTTGAACGAGTTTCAAATAGAACGCACATGAAGAATTTGTGAACAGATTGGGTTGAGTATAGCATAGAGGGTAATGGTCCGATCACATTCACGTAGCAGAAAACCAACTTGAAGAAATAGCAATAAGTGAATGCTGTAGAGGACATAAACTCATATATATATATGTATATATATATATATATATAGTGTTACTATTCATCACCCAGGGTGCAGAATAAGTTATTCTTCACCCGAGGTAATCTTACGATCATTTCATAATTAAATTACGTTTTGAATTCAAATAGTTACATTTCTATTGATTCACTACGTAAAATTTGACATAAGAAAATAAAAATATAGGTCATAAGACAAGAAAATTTATAGTTTATGTGTATTTTAGACTATGATTCTACGTTTGTAATTTAACATAACATAAAATATTTTTTATGGCTATTATATATTTTCTTACGGTCCCTTTTGCGTCGGAAATAAGACAAAACTTACGGAACGTAAAATTACGGTGCATTGATAGTAAATTAGAGGGGGGTGAAGAATAA
The DNA here is from genome assembly GCF_018294505.1 of Triticum aestivum. Taxonomy (NCBI): domain Eukaryota; kingdom Viridiplantae; phylum Streptophyta; class Magnoliopsida; order Poales; family Poaceae; genus Triticum; species Triticum aestivum. The sequence continues at coordinate 521,766,522 of NC_057794.1, forward strand.
GTATTCCTCACCCAGAGTGACGAATAGCCAATGAAGAAAAACGACGGGACAAGTGAAGACAATGCAAAGTTGAATAATATGAATAATTAAGGAATTTCAACTTTTGGTGGTGGCGTGACCCACCGTATAAGAATGATGATTTCAGACACCACGTACAATTATCGTAGGGTTCCGAGAATCAAATTCTTCATTAATTTCTTCACACTAAGAGTGTTATTCTTCATTGATTGAAGAAAAACATTTCTTCATGTGTTGCACATCTAAGTCATCAATTTTGCATAAGTGTTAGGATGAGTGTCCTTTTCAAAGAACATTCGAAGATTCTAGGATATTTAGCTAACACCGCAACTTGCTAAATCTCTTCTCATCCAAGGGCTTTGTGAAGATATCGGCTAGCTGTTCTTCAGTCTTCACATGCTCAATAGAAATTTCGCCCTTCAACACATGATCACGAAGAAAATGATGACGAATCTGAATGTGCTTTGTCTTCGAGTGCTGAACTAGGTTGTGAGCAATCTTGATGGCACTCTCATTATCACAAAAGAGAGGCACATTCTTCATGTTGACGCCGTAGTCCTTGAGAGTTTGCTTCATCCATAGCAATTGGGCACAGCAAGAACCAGCGGCAATGTACTCAGCTTCAGCAGTAGATAGTGGTACGCAGTTCTGTTTCTTCGAGGACCAACAGACCAAAGATCGTCCGAGGAAATGACATGTACTAGATGTTAACTTGCAATCCACACGATCACCAGCATAGTCAGAGTCAGAATATCCAACAAGATCAAAAGCCGAGCCCTTGGGGTACCATAATCCAAGTGTTGGTGTGTGAGCTAGATATCGAAGAATATGCTTCACAGCCTTATGGTGTGATTCCTTCGGTGTAGCTTGAAATCGGGCACACATGCAAACACTAAGCATTATATCTGGCCTAGATGCACATAAGTACAATAAGGAGCCTATCATGGAGCGGTATACCTTATGATCGAAGTCAATACCATTTTCATCAGTGCATAGATGGCCATTTGTGGGCATAGGAATTTTGACGCCTTTGCAATCTTGCATGCCAAATTTCCTCAGTACATCCTTGAGGTATTTCTCCTGAGAGATGAATATGCCATTGTGTTGTTGACGAATTTGAAGACCTAAGAAGAATTTCAACTCTCCCATCCTAGACATTTGATATTCTTCACTCATCATATAGGCAAATTCATCACTATAACGTTGGTCAGTACAGCCAAAGATAATATCATCAACATATACTTGGCACACAAACAATTCACCATCATAAAATTTAGTAAAAAGAGTAGGGTCGAGTGAACCGGGTTTGAAGCCTTTCTTCATGAGGAGTTCCTTCAAGGTATCATACCAAGCCCGTGGGGCCTGCTTGAGGCCATAGAGGGCCTTGTTGAGTCTGAAGACTTTGTCAGGATTCTTTGGATCTTCAAAACCTGGGGGTTGAGCAACATATACTTCTTCCTCAAGCTTACCATTGAGGAATGCACTTTTCACATCCATTTGATATAAAGTGATATCATGATGGTTAGCATAAGCAAGTAATATGCGAATAGCCTCAAGTCTAGCAACAAGTGCAAAAGTTTCATCGAAATCAATTCCTTCAACCGGTGTGTAGCCTTGAGCTACAAGCCGTGCCTTATTCCTCACCACAAGGCCATTTTCATCTTGCTTGTTGCGGTAGATCCACTTTGTGTCGATGATATTGTGCCTGCGAGGATCTGGACGTTTGACCAGTTCCCAGACATTGTTGAGCTCGAACTGATGTAATTCCTCTTGCATGGCCTGAATCCACTCAGGCTCCAGAAATGCTTCATCTACCTTAGTGGGCTCTGTAATAGAGACAAAATCATACTGCTCACAAAAGTTAGACAAATGTGAAGCTTTTGAGCGTGTGAGAGGACCTGGCGCTTTGATGTCATTGACGATCTTTTCAACTTGCACTTCTTTTGCAATGCGAGGATGAGCTGGTTGTTGTTGAAGAGTTTGATAAGCGTTTTCTTCAGCATTTTCTTCAGTGCATTAGCTCGACGTTCTTCATGTTTTGGAATGAATTCTTCAGCAGATTCTTCAGTAGGAATGACATCCTCAGTAGCCTTGAGCTTGATAGTTTCCTCAGTGAAGGAAATATGCCCTAGAGGCAATAATAAAGTTATTATTTATTTCCTTATATCATGATAAATGTTTATTATTCATGCTAGAATTGTATTAACCGGAAACATAATACATGTGTGAATACATAGACAAAAACAGAGAGTCACTAGTATGCCTCTACTTGACTAGCTCGTTAATCAAAGATGGTTATGTTTCCTAACCATAGACATGAGTTGTCATTTGATTAACGGGATCACATCATTAGGAGAATGATGTGATTGACTTGACCCATTCCGTTAGCTTAGCACTTGATCGTTTAGTTTGTTGCTATTGCTTTCTTCATAACTTATACATGTTCCTATGACTATGAGATTATGCAACTCCCGTTTACCAGAGGAACACTTTGTGTGCTACCAAACGTCACAACGTAACTGGGTGATTATAAAGGTGCTCTACAGGTGTCTCCGAAGGTACTTGTTGGGTTGGCGTATTTCGAGATTAGGATTTGTCACTCCGATTGTCGGAGAGGTATCTCTGGGCCCTCTCGGTAATGCACATCACTCAAGCCTTGCAAGCATTGCAACTAATAAGTTAGTTGCAGGATGATGTATTACGGAACGAGTAAAGAGACTTGCCGGTAACGAGATTGAACTAGGTATTGAGATACCGACGATCGAATCTCGGGCAAGTAACATACCGATGACAAAGGGAACAACGTATGTTGTTATGCGGTCTGACCGATAAAGATCTTCGTAGAATATGTAGGAGCCAATATGAGCATCCAGGTTCCGCTATTGGTTATTGACCGGAGACGTGTCTCGGTCATGTATACATAGTTCTCGAACCCGTAGGGTCTGCACGCTTAAAGTTCGGTGACGATCGTAATTAGGGTTTTTGTGTTTTGATGTACCGAAGGTTGTTCGGAGTCCCGGATGTGATCACGGACATGATGAGGAGTCTCGAAGTGGTCGAGACATAAAGATTGATATACTGGAAGCCTATATTTGGATATCGGAAACGTTCCGGGTGAAATCGGGATTTTACCGGAGTACCGGGGGGGTTACCGGAACCCCCCCGGGGGTTATTGGGCCTACATGGGCCATAAGGGAGAAGAGGAGGGCTGGCCAGGGCAGGCCGCGCACCCCCTCCCCCCTAGTCCGAATAGGACAAGGAAGGAGGGGGGGGGGGCAGTGCCCCCCTTTCCTCTTTCTCCCTTCATCCTTCCTTTTCCAACAAGGCAAGAGGGGGGAGTCCTACTCCCGGTTGGAGTAGGACTCCTCCAGGAGCACCCATAGGGCCGGCCGCACCTCCCCCTCTCCCTCCTTTGTATACTGAGGCAAGGGGCACCCCATGACACACAAGTTGATCCTCGTGATCGTTCCTTAGCCGTGTGCGGTGCCCCCTTCCACCATATTCCACCTCGGTCATATCGTAGCGGTGCTTAGGCGAAGCCCTGCGTCGGTAGAACATCATCACTGTCATCACGCTGCCGTGCTGGCGAAACTCTCCCTCAATGTTTTTCTGGGTCAGAACTCGAGGGACGTCACCGAGTTGAACGTGTGCAGAACTCGGAGGTGCCGTACGTTTGGTACTTGGATCGGTCGGATCGGGAAGACGTACGACTACTTCCTCTACGTTGTGTCAACACTTCCATTGCCGGTCTACGAGGGTACGTAGACAACACTCTCCCCTCTCGTTGCTATGCATCACCATGATCTTGTGTGTGCATAGGAATTTTTTTGAAATTACTACATTCCCCAACAGTGGCATCCGAGCCTAGGTTTTATGGTTGATGTTGTGCACGAGTAGAACACAAGTGAGTTGTGGGCAATATAAGTCATACTGCTTACCAGCATGTCATACTTTGGTTCGGCGGTATTGTTGGATGAAGCGGCCCGGACCGACATTACGCGTACGCTTACGCGAGACTGGTTCTACCGACGTGCTTTGCACACAGGTGGCTGGCGGGTGTCAGTTTCTCCAACTTTAGTTGAACCAAGTGTGGCTACGCCCGGTCCTTGCGAAGGTTAAAACAGCACCAACTTGACAAACTATCGTTGTGGTTTTGATGCGTAGGTAAGAACGGTTCTTGCTAAGCCCGTAGCAGCCACGTAAAACTTGCAACAACAAAGTAGAGGACGTCTAACTTGTTTTTGCAGGGCATGTTGTGATGTGATATGGTCAAGACATGATGCTAAATTTTATTGTATGAGATGATCATGTTTTGTAACCGAGTTATCGGCAACTGGCAGGAGCCATATGGTTGTCGCTTTATTGTATGCAATGCAATTGCGCTGTAATGCTTTACTTTATCACTAAGCGGTAGCGATAGTCGTGGAAGCATAAGATTGGCGAGACGACAACGATGCTACGATGGTGATCAAGGTGTCGCGCCGATGACGATGGTGATCATGAAGGTGCTTCGGAGATGGAGATCACAAGCACAAGATGATGATGGCCATATCATATCACTTATATTGATTGCATGTGATGTTTATCTTTTATGCATCTTATCTTGCTTTGATTGACGGTAGCATTATAAGATGATCCCCCACTAAATTATCAAAGTATAAGTGTTCTCCCTGAGTATGCACCATTGCGAAAGTTCTTCGTGCTGAGACACCACGTGATGATCGGGTGTGATAGGCTCTACGTTCAAATACAACGGGTGCAAAATAGTTGCACACGCGGAATACTCAGGTTTAACTTGACGAGCCTAGCATATAACAGATATGGCCTTGGAACACGGAGACCGAAAGGTCGAGCGTGAATCATATAGTAGATATGATCAACATATTGATGTTCACCATTGATACTACTCCATCTCACGTGATGATCGGACATGGTTTAGTTGATTTGGATCACGTGATCACTTAGAGGATTAGAGGGATATCTTTCTAAGTGGGAGTTCTTAAGTAATATGATTAATTGAACTTAAATTTATCATGAACTTAGTACCTGATAGTATCTTGCTTGTCTATGTTTGATTGTAGATAGATGGCTCGTGCTGTTGTTCCGTTGAATTTTAATGCGTTCCTTGAGAAAGCAAAGTTGAAAGATGATGGTAGCAATTACACGGACTGGGTCCGTAACTTGAGGATTATCCTCATTGCTGCACAGAAGAATTACGTCCTGGAAGCACCGCTAAGTGCCAAGCCTGCTGCAGGAGCGACACCAGATGTTATGAACGTCTGGCAGAGCAAAGCTGATGACTACTCGATAGTTCAGTGTGCCATGCTTTACGGCTTAGAACCGGGTCTTCAACGATGTTTTGAACGTCATGGAGCATATGAGATGTTCCAGGAGTTGAAGTTAATATTTCAAGCAAATGCCCGGATTGAGAGATATGAAGTCTCCAATAAGTTCTATAGCTGCAAGATGGAGGAGAATAGTTCTGTCAGTGAACATATACTCAAAATGTCTGGGTATCATAATCACTTGACTCAACTGGGGGTTAATCTTCCTGTTGATAGTGTCATTGACAGAGTTCTTCAATCACTGCCACCAAGCTACAAAAGCTTCGTGATGAACTATAATATGCAAGGGATGAATAAAACTATTCCTGAGCTCTTCGCGATGCTAAAAGCCGCGGAGGTAGAAATCAAGAAGGAGCATCAAGTGTTGATGGTCAATAAGACCACCAGTTTCAAGAAAAAGGGCAAAGGGAAGAAGAAAGGGAACTTCAAGAAGAACAGCAAACAAGTTGCTGCTCAGGAGAAGAAACCCAAGTCTGGACCTAAGCCTGAGACTGAGTGCTTCTACTGCAAGCAGACTGGTCACTGGAAGCGGAACTGCCCCAAGTATTTGGCGGATAAGAAGGATGGCAAAGTGAACAAAGGTATATGTGATATACATGTTATTGATGTGTACCTTACTAATGCTCGCAGTAGCACCTGGGTATTTGATACTGGTTCTGTTGCTAACATTTGCAACTCGAAACAGGGGCTACGGATTAAGCGAAGATTGGCTAAGGACGAGGTGACGATGCGCGTGGGAAATGGTTCCAAAGTCGATGTGATCGCGGTCGGCACGCTACCTCTACATCTACCTTCGGGATTAGTATTAGACCTAAATAATTGTTATTTGGTGCCAGCGTTGAGCATGAACATTATATCTGGATCTTGTTTGATGCGAGACGGTTATTCATTTAAATCAGAGAATAATGGTTGTTCTATTTATATGAGTAATATCTTTTATGGTCATGCACCCTTGAAGAGTGGTCTATTTTTGATGAATCTCGATAGTAGTGATACACATATTCATAATGTTGAAATCAAAAGATGCAGAGTTGATAATGATAGTGCAACTTATTTGTGGCACTGCCGTTTAGGTCATATCGGTGTAAAGCGCATGAAGAAACTCCATACTGATGGACTTTTGGAACTACTTGATTATGAATCACTTGGTACTTGCGAACCGTGCCTCATGGGTAAGATGACTAAAACGCCGTTCTCCGGTACTATGGAGAGAGCAACGGATTTGTTGGAAATCATACATACAGATGTATGTGGTCCAATGAATGTTGAGGCTCGTGGCGGATATCGTTATTTTCTCACCTTCACAGATGATTTAAGCAGATATGGGTATATCTACTTAATGAAACATAAGTCTGAAACATTTGAAAAGTTCAAAGAATTTCAGAGTGAAGTTGAAAATCATCGTAACAAGAAAATAAAGTTTCTACGATCTGATCGTGGAGGAGAATATTTGAGTTACGAGTTTGGTCTACATTTGAAACAATGCGGAATAGTTTCGCAACTCACGCCACCCGGAACACCACAGCGTAATGGTGTGTCCGAACGTCGTAATCGTACTTTATTAGATATGGTGCGATCTATGATGTCTCTTACTGATTTACCGTTATCGTTTTGGGGTTATGCTTTAGAGACGGCTGCATTCACGTTAAATAGGACACCATCGAAATCCGTTGAGACGACGCCTTATGAACTGTGGTTTGGCAAGAAACCAAAGTTGTCGTTTCTGAAAGTTTGGGGCTGCGATGCTTATGTGAAAAAGCTTCAACCTGATAAGCTCGAACCCAAATCGGAGAAATGTGTCTTCATAGGATACCCAAAGGAGACTGTTGGGTACACCTTCTATCACAGATCCGAAGGCAAAACTTTTGTTGCTAAATTCGGAGTTTTTCTAGAGAAGGAGTTTCTCTCGAAAGAAGTGAGTGGGAGAAAAGTAGAACTTGATGAGGTAACTGTACCTGCTCCCTTATTGGAAAGTAGTACATCACAGAAACCGGTTTCTGTGACACCTACACCAATTAGTGATGAAGCTAATGATAATGATCATGAAACTTCAGATCAAGTTACTACCGAACCTCGTAGATCAACCAGAGTAAGATCCGCACCAGAGTGGTACGGTAATCCTGTTCTGGAAGTCATGCTACTAGATCATGATGAACCTACGAACTATGAAGAAGCGATGGTGAGCCCAGATTCCGCAAAATGGCTAGAAGCCATGAAATCTGAGATGGGATCCATGTATGAGAACAAAGTGTGGACTTTGGTTGACTTGCCCGTTGATCGGCAAGCAATTGAGAATAAATGGATCTTCAAGAAGAAGACTGACGCTGACGGTAATGTTACTGTCTACAAAGCTCGACTTGTTGCAAAAGGTTTTCGACAAGTTCAAGGGATTGACTATGATGAGACCTTCTCACCCGTAGCGATGCTTAAGTCTGTCCGAATCATGTTAGCAATTGCCGCATTTTATGATTATGAAATTTGGCAAATGGATGTCAAAACTGCATTCCTGAATGGATTTCTGGAAGAAGAGTTGTATATGATGCAACCAGAAGGTTTTGTCGATCCAAAGGGAGCTAACAAAGTGTGCAAGCTCCAGCGATCCATTTATGGACTGGTGCAAGCCTCTCGGAGTTGGAATAAACGCTTTGATAGTGTGATCAAAGCATTTGGTTTTGTACAGACTTTTGGAGAAGCCTGTATTTACAAGAAAGTGAGTGGGAGCTCTGTAGCATTTCTGATATTATATGTGGATGACATATTATTGATTGGAAATGATATAGAATTTCTGGATAGCATAAAGGGATACTTGAATAAGAGTTTTTCAATGAAAGACCTCGGTGAAGCTGCTTACATATTGGGCATTAAGATCTATAGAGATAGATCAAGACGCTTAATTGGACTTTCACAAAGCACATACCTTGACAAGGTTTTGAAGAAGTTCAAAATGGATCAAGCAAAGAAAGGGTTCTTGCCTGTGTTACAAGGTGTGAAGTTGAGTAAGACTCAATGTCCGACCACCGCAGAAGATAGAGAGAAAATGAAAGATGTTCCCTATGCTTCAGCCATAGGCTCTATCATGTATGCAATGCTGTGTACCAGACCTGATGTGTGCCTTGCTATAAGTCTAGCAGGGAGGTACCAAAGTAATCCAGGAGTGGATCACTGGACAGCGGTCAAGAACATCCTGAAATACCTGAAAAGGACTAAGGATATGTTTCTCGTATATGGAGGTGACAAAGAGCTCATCGTAAATGGTTACGTTGATGCAAGCTTTGACACTGATCCGGACGATTCTAAATCGCAAACCGGATACGTGTTTTTACTGAACGGTGGAGCTGTCAGTTGGTGCAGTTCTAAACAAAGCGTCGTGGCGGGATCTACATGTGAAGCGGAGTACATAGCTGCTTCGGAAGCAGCAAATGAAGGAGTCTGGATGAAGGAGTTCATATCCGATCTAGGTGTCATACCTAGTGCATCGGGTCCAATGAAAATCTTTTGTGACAATACTGGTGCAATTGCCTTGGCAAAGGAATCTAGATTTCACAAGAGAACCAAACACATCAAGAGACGCTTCAATTCCATTCAGGATTTAGTCCAAGTGGGAGACATAGAAATTTGCAAGATACATACGGATCTGAATGTTGCAGACCCGCTGACTAAGCCTCTTCCACGAGCAAAACATGATCAGCACCAAGGCTCCATGGGTGTTAGAATCATTACTGTGTAATCTAGATTATTGACTCTAGTGCAAGTGGGAGACTGAAGGAAATATGCCCTAGAGGCAATAATAAAGTTATTATTTATTTCCTTATATCATGATAAATGTTTATTATTCATGCTAGAATTGTATTAACCGGAAACATAATACATGTGTGAATACATAGACAAAAACAGAGAGTCACTAGTATGCCTCTACTTGACTAGCTCGTTAATCAAAGATGGTTATGTTTCCTAACCATAGACATGAGTTGTCATTTGATTAACGGGATCACATCATTAGGAGAATGATGTGATTGACTTGACCCATTCCGTTAGCTTAGCACTTGATCGTTTAGTTTGTTGCTATTGCTTTCTTCATAACTTATACATGTTCCTATGACTATGAGATTATGCAACTCCCGTTTACCGGAGGAACACTTTGTGTGCTACCAAACGTCACAACGTAACTGGGTGATTATAAAGGTGCTCTACAGGTGTCTCCGAAGGTACTTGTTGGGTTGGCGTATTTCGAGATTAGGATTTGTCACTCCGATTGTCGGAGAGGTATCTCTGGGCCCTCTCGGTAATGCACATCACTCAAGCCTTGCAAGCATTGCAACTAATAAGTTAGTTGCAGGATGATGTATTACGGAATGAGTAAAGAGACTTGCCGGTAATGAGATTGAACTAGGTATTGAGATACCGACGATCGAATCTCGGGCAAGTAACATACCGATGACAAAGGGAACAACGTATGTTGTTATGCGGTCTGACCGATAAAGATCTTCGTAGAATATGTAGGAGCCAATATGAGCATCCAGGTTCCGCTATTGGTTATTGACCGGAGACGTGTCTCGGTCATGTCTACATAGTTCTCGAACCCGTAGGGTCCGCACGCTTAAAGTTCGGTGACGATCGTAATTAGGGTTTTTGTGTTTTGATGTACCGAAGGTTGTTCGGAGTCCCGGATGTGATCACGGACATGACGAGGAGTCTCGAAATGGTCGAGACATAAATATTGATATATTGGAAGCCTATATTTGGATATCGGAAACGTTCCGGGTGAAATCGGGATTTTACCGGAGTACCGGGGGGTTACCGGAACCCCCCGGGGGTTATTGGGCCTACATGGGCCATAAGGGAGAAGAGGGGGGCCAGCCAGGGCAGGCCGCACGCCCCCTCCCCCCTAGTCCGAATAGAACAAGGAAGGGGGGGGGGTGCCCCCCTTTCCTCTTTCTCCCTTCCTCCTTCCTTTTCCAACAAGGCAAGAGGGGGGAGTCCTACTCCCGGTTGGAGTAGGACTCCTCCAGGCGCACCCATAGGGCGGGCCGCACCTCCCCCTCTCCCTCCTTTATATACTGAGGCAAGGGGCACCCCATGACACACAAGTTGATCCTCGTGATCGTTCCTTAGCCGTGTGCGGTGCCCCCTTCCACCATATTCCACCTCAGGCATATCGTAGCGATGCTTAGGCGAAGCCCTGCGTCGGTAGAACATCATCACCGTCATCACGCCGTCGTGCTGACGAAACTCTCCCTCAATGTTTTGCTGGATCGGACTCGAGGGACGTCACCGAGTTGAACGTGTGCAGAACTCGGAGGTGCCGTACGTTCGGTACTTGGATCCGTCGGATCGAGAAGACATACGACTACTTCCTCTACGTTGTGTCAACACTTCCGTTGCCGGTCTATGAGGGTACGTAGACAACACTCTCCCCTCTCGTTGCTATGCATCACCATGATCTTGCGTGTGCGTAGAAATTTTTTCGAAATTACTACGTTCCCCAACACTCAGGTGATGGTTCATCTATCACAGTAGGTAGGTGCTCTCTTTGCGAGCCATTAGTTTCATCGAACCGCACATCTACAGTTTCAACAACTTTGTGAAGAACGTTGTTGAAGACTCTGTAGGTGTGCGAGTACTTTCCGTAACCAAGCATAAAACCTTCATGTGCTTTCGGTGCAAATTTTGAGTTGTGATGAGGATCTCTAATCCAACATTTAGCACCGAAGACTTTGAAATAACTTACATTGGGTTTCTTATCAATGAGGAGTTCATAGGCAGTCTTTTTGAAGAATTTGTGAAGATATACGCTGTTGATGATGTGGCATGCAGTATCAATTGCCTCAGTCCAGAAACGACGAGGCATTTTGTATTCATCAAGCATAGTGCGAGCCATCTCAGCAAGAGTCCTGTTCTTGCGCTCCACGACGCCATTCTGCTCAGGAGTGTAAGGAGCAGATAACTAATGAGTAATACCAAGTTCATCAAGATAGTCATCGAGACCAGAATTCTTGAACTTAGTGCCATTGTCACTTCTGATGTGCTTGATCTCCACACCAAAGTTGGTTGAAGCCCTCGAGGAAAATCGTTTGAAGACTTCCTGCACTTCATGTTTGTAAGTAACAAGGTGTACCCATGTGTAGCGAGAATAATCATCAACAATAACAAAGCCATATTGAGATGCTTCATTTGAAACAGAAGAATAATGATTAGGACCAAAGAGATCCATGTGAAGCAATTCAAACGGGCGAGTGGTGGTCATGATAGTCTTCGCTGGATGCTTGGCCTTCGTCATCTTCCCAGCTTCACAGGCTCCGCATAGGTGATCCTTGAGGAATTTGACATTCTCGATGCCAATGACATGCTTCTTCTTTGCAAGTGTGTGCAAATTCCTCATGCCTGCATGGCCAAGTCATCGATGCTAGAGCCAGCCTTCTAAAGCTTTTGCAAGTAAGCACACGGCTGGTTGTGGTCCCGTAGAGAAATCAACAATATACAGGTCTCCTCTCCTAAAGCCTTTGAAGACTTTGGAATTTTCAGCTTCCATAACCACAACACAACGGTACGTGCCAAAGACAACAACCATATCAAGATCACAAAGCATTGAGACAGACATAAGGTTGTATCCTAAGGACTCAGCAAGCATGACTTTGTCCATGTGTCGATCCTTTGTAATCGCAACCTTACCTAGTCCCAATACCTGACTTTTGCCTTTGTCAGCAAATATGATATGCTTCAGATGCGACGAAGATAATGGAGCATCCATCAATAGATTCTTGTCACCAGTCATGTGGTTTGTACATCCACTATCGAGGACCCACTCAGTGGCTTTGGGTTGATCATCCTGCAAATGAATTAGTGCAGCTTACAAACTCATATACTTCATCAGTGAAGAATATGACATCAATTCATCAGATCAATTTCATCAAGTAAAAGAACTAATAACGCAATATGAGGACGTGAGAAATGAAAGTTCATTTCTTCATGGTTAGCCTGCGTCCTTTCAGGCATTGCTCAGGTCTCCAGCAAATTCTTTAGACGATTACATGCGTCTGGAGACCTGACCCTGCAGAAGAGATTAGTTCTTTTTCTTCACCACCCACATCTGAAGGGGTGGCAAAGAGTTCATCATTCTGCGAGCTCCACATGAGAAGGATGGCATAGAAGCCAGTCCATTTCGTTTCACATAAGAGGGGTTAGAGTAAGCAGAGAAATTCTTCGTGGACTTATGGACATAATGATTTGAAGAATAATGCACATATCCAGAATCCTTAGATCTTCCCTGCGAAACAGACGGATTAGCATGATGATGTTCATATGAGGACTTTGATCCATATGAGGAATTTGATCTGGGGTTCCTATTCTTCACAGGTGGCATCATGATGACATTCACCTGAAGATTTTCAAGGCATCTTTTGGGAACCCAGATTTTCTTCATAGGGGAGACGTTCCTGTAGTTAGTGCCAACGTATCTAGAAAATACTTCACCATTCTGATTTTTGAACAGTTTATAGTTGGAGTCAATTGACTCATCATCAGAATGAGGAGATTCACATGCAAATCCAGATAAGTTAGATGGATCAACTGGAGGTCCCTTTGCAGCAACCCATGTAGTTTTTGGGTACTGCTCAGGCTTCCAATATGTACCATCAGCATTGAGTTTCCTCTCAAAGGTGATACCCTCTTTCCTAGGGTTCCTGTTGAGGATCTGCTTTTTAAGCACATCACAAAGAGCCTGATGCCCTTTGAGGCTTTTGTACATGCCTGTCGTGTACAATTCCTTCAGCCCTGCATCGTTAGTGATACTAGCAATGTCCTCAGATGAGGAATTAGTGATAGCAGAGGCATGTGAAGAATTTGAAACATTAGCAGCATTTGAACATTCAGGTGAAGAATTAGCAGATTCACGTTCAATGCACTTCAAGCATGGAGGAACAAATTCTTCCTGAGAATCTCTGATTTGTTGAGAAAGTAATGAATCGCGCTCCTTTTGAAGATCTTCATAACTCACTCTTAGCTTTTCAAGATCTTGCTTTCTTTGAAGAAATTCATAAGAAAGCTTCTCATGATCCGATAAGAGAGTGTTATGATGACTTTGAAGTTTGTCAAGCTTGGACTGAAGTCTCTGAAGATTTTCAGTCAAAGTTTTAGTGCGATCCATTTCTTGACCCAACATATCATCACTTTTATTTAGCATGTTTTGAACCTTTTCTAAAGCCCTTTGTTGTTTTATAGCAATCTTAGCAAGTTTAGAATAGCTGGGCTTAAGGTTTTCATCAGATTCATTCTCACTTGATTCAGAGGAGGTATATTTGAGTACCTTGGCACCCTTTGCCATGAAGCAATAGGTGGGAGCGTAGTCATCATCGCTTTCATCAGCCTTGTTGGTGATGTCATTTTCTTCAGTGTTGAAGATAGACTTGCTGACGAATGCAGTAGCGAGAGCTAGGCTTGCCACTCCGGATTCGGACTCCTCAGATGTCTCCTCTTCCTCATTTTCTTCAGATTCAGCCTCAGAGTCCATTTCCTTGCCAATGAATGCCCTAGCCTTCTTGGAGCTGCTCTTCTTGTGATATGAAGACTTTGAGGATTTTGATGATGAAGATTTTGTGGATTTCTTCTTTTTCTTCGCATCATCAGAACTGTAATCCTTGTATTTCTTCTTCTTTGATTCCTTTTCCCACCGAGGACAATCTTGAATGAAATGTCCAGGTTTCTTGCACTTGTGATAGAGCCTCTTCTTGTAGTCACTGGGTGAGGAATCATTGCTCCTTGAGGATCTTCCAAAGCGACCACATCTTGAGAACTTTTGAAACTTCTTCACGAGCAGAGCCAGATCATGGCTCAGTTCTTCAGGATCACTAAGGCTGCTACCAGAGTCTTCATCTTCGGACTCAGATACTGCCTTGGCCTTCAGTGCATGTGTTCTGCCATAGCTTGAACCATAGAGATCTCTCTTTTCAGCAAGTTGGAACTCATGAGTATTTAGCCTCTCGAGAATATCAGCGAGATCAAGTGACTTGTAATCAGCAAGTTCTTGTATCATCAATGCCAGAGTGTCAAATGAGGAATCAAGCGATCTCAGCAATTTCTTCACCACCTCATGGTCGGTGATGTGAGTGGCACCAAGTGCTTGAACCTCATTTGAGATGTCAGTGAGGCGATCGAAGGTTTGTTGAACATTTTCATTCTCGAGTCTTTTGAAGCGGTTGAAGAGATTGCGACGAACATCAACTCGAGAGTCACGCTGAGTTGAGACTCCTTCATTCACTTTGGACAACCTGTCCCAGATAAGCTTTGCTGTCTTCAAAGCACTCACTCTGCCATACTGTCCTTTGCTCAGATGGCCACATATGATATTCTTCGCTTGAGAGTCGAGTTGCTTGAATCTCTTCACATCAGCAACATTCAGAGAATGTGTGACTGAGGGAACACCATTTTCCACAACATACCAGAGATCGTTATCAATTGCTTCAAGATGCATTCGCATCTTATTCTTCCAGTAGGGGTAGTCTGTCCCATCGAAGGTAGGACACCCAGCAGAGACCTTGATCATACCTGTGGTCGACATAACTAAAACTCCAGGCGGTTAAACCAAAATCACACAGAACAAGGGAGTACCTTGCTCTGATACCAATTGAAAGTGCATTATATCGACTAGAGGGGGGTGAATAGGCGATTTTTATGAAATTCTTCACTGAGGAATTTGCCGGTGAGGAAATTCCTTAGCGAAGAACTACTAGCAGCGGAATAAGTACTCAAAAGTAAACATAACAGAATACAAGCATAGTCATCATGATGAAATGAAGACAGGCATAGAGTACAGGAAGCGTAATCACAGGATAACACAGGATGAAGACAAACAGACTGAAGAAATTGAACTGAGGAAATTGAGAAAGTCTTCAGTCAAAGTCTTCAAACACAGATATGAACAAACACACAACACAGTTATGAGGAAATGAAGAGTTGAGGGAATAGAACCAGTAAGCTTGGTGAAGACAATGATTTGGTAGACCAGTTCCAACTGCTGTCTCAGTTGTACGTCTGGTTGGAGCGACTGAGTATTTAAACTCGAGGACACACAGTCCCGGACACCCAGTCCTGAACACGCAGCTCAGGACACCCAGTCCTCACCGTATTCTCCTTGAACTAAGGTCACACAGACCTCGTCCAATCACTCGTGGTAAGTCTTCAGGCGACTTCCAAACCTTCACAAACTTGGTCACTCGGCGATCCACAATTCCTCTTGGATGCTCTAGACCATGACGCCTAACCGTCTGGAAGAAGCACAGTCTTCAAAGGTAACAAGCGTCGGATCCACGCAGGATCAATCTCTTCAGTGATGCTCAATCACTTGGGGTTTGTAGGTGTTTGGGTTTTGGGTTTTTGGTTTTTCCTCACTTGATGATTTTCGCTCAAAGTCCTCAGAGGATGGGTTGCTCTCAAATGACAAGTGTCAGTTTCTCTCGGAGCAGCCAACCAGCTAGTGGTTGTAGGGGGCGGCTATTTATAGCCTAGGGAGCAGCCCGACATGATAAGACATAAATGCCCTTCAATGATATGACCGTTAGGTGGATAGATATTTTGGGACAGCTGGCGCATAGCACAGCAACGGTCGGAATTTTGAGTAGCAAAATCCTCAGGGCTATCATGTTCCTCACTGTGTAGGCAATCCGCACTGGCGAATTCCTAACTCCTCAGTCAGGACAAATTCCTCAGAGACCAGAAGAACTTCGTCTCTGTCACTGAAGAAATTGACTGAACTGTATGAGATTTCCAATGGCTTCACTCGAAGGGATTGGTAGGTGTAGGATTTTGAGTTGAGCATCACATGGAAATTTTTCCTTAGTATTTCCTCGACCCCCTTTAACAGTACGGTGTTTCCTATGACTCAAGAAAGAGAAAAACAAAACTATGAAAACGAAAGTCTTCAAGCTTCATATTCCTCGCATGAATATCAAGTCTTCATGGACACACCAATTTCTTCACTTTCAAAGTCTTCATGAAAGTCTTCAGAAATACCAAAATCTTCAGTCGAAGATATTCATTTTTAGGGGTCGACTTTTCCTGTAAATATCAAACTCCTCATAGACTTATAGACCTGTGTACACTCACAAACGCATTAGTCCCTTAACCTATAAGTCTTCAATACACCAAAATCACTAAGGGGCACTAGATGCACTTACAATCTCCCCCTTTTGGTGATTGATGACAATATAGGTTAAGTTTTCAACGGGGATAAACATATGAAGTGTAACTACTGATATTGAGGAATTTGATTGCAAGATATAGAAGAACTCCCCCTGAAGATGTGCATAGTGAGGAATTTGCTTTTGAAGCAATGCACACTTGAAGAGTTGAATCATGGAGATCTCCCCCTATATCTTGTAATTCATACACGCATTTAACATATAATATGAAGAATTTGAAATGCATGATGAAATATGGTGCCTGATGAAATTCAGCATGCGTGCAATAATATTAACGAGGAATAAGCATGCAGAATAGTGCATCAAAAGTATCAGAGCACAGTGCATCAAAAGTATCAGAGCACCATCGGGTTTAAGATTACAACTCGATCCAATAAAGTTTCAGAAGAACGAGAGTTGTAACTTAGCAAAAAAAACGCCCATATAGTAGACCCGCTTGAAGACTAACTCATATTTCTCCCCCTTTGTCATCGAATGACCAAAAGGATCGAAAATGAGGACTAACGCCCCTGAAGATAATCATGTTGATGAAGGAGCGCCAGCGTTGTTGGGGTCGTTTGTTGATGTAGGGCCTGCCGCAGTGTCGTCCAAATCTTCATGTTCATCAGTGTCGCGCGATGAAGAATATGAGCTGGCCACCAGAGAAGGAACCTTGACCTTCTTGAATTTCTTCGGTGGAGGTGCAGACCAGTCAAAATCTTCTTTGAGACCCATGTTCTTCAGATCTTCTTCACCATACAGATGTGACAGGATTGCCCAGGTGCGACCGAAGACTTGATGGAGGTAGTAGTGGTTTTTCTTCACTGCATTGTGTGTGGCAGTCATGTTGTGAAGAAGTGAACCAAACTGACGCTTAACCCATTTGTGATTTCGATCCACCTTCTGGTGAAGACTAAGCAGAAGTTCACGGTCAGTCATCACGCGCGGAGCAGTGGCTTGAGGAGTGGACTTGGGTGCATTGGCAGAGTCATGTGTGGCAGAGTCATCATTGGTGGAATAAGATGCAGCTTTGCGAAACTGACCATCCAATGGACGAATGCCTTCATCTATTACAGCTGGTGCCTTGCCCTTTCCATCAACTGAGGAATATGTCTGCTTGAGGACTTCAATTGGGGGCAAGTAGCTGAGGTGATTCTGGAAATCAGCTTTGTAGTTGAGTGAAGACCTTGTCCTGAGGAATCTCATAATCCAAGGTGCATAAGGCTTCAGCTCAAACGGAGACAGTGCAACATTGGCCATAGTCCTCATGAAGAAATCGTGATAATTGACAGGAATGCCATGAACGATGTTGAATACCAGATTCTTCATGATGCCAACAATTTCCTCATCAGATGAGTCGTGGCCTTTGATGGGACTGATTGTCCTCGTAAGAATACGATAGACAGTTCTGGGCACGTACAACAATTCCTTCACGAGGAATTTGGTTCTTGGTGCTTGACCTGGCTTCAAAGGTTTCATCAGCACCTGCATGTAATGATGTGTGAGCTCAGGTTCACTGTAGATGCAGCGAGCTTCTTCAAGGGGAGGACTGAGTGGTAGAGCACGAAGCAATTCAGAGGCTGGTGCAGTGTAGTGAGTGTTTTCAGACATCCAGTCCAGCACCCATGAATTCACATCTTCAGCATCTGCGGTGATGTGCAGCGTTGCATAGAATTGAAGAATCAGTTCTTCATTCCAATCGCAGATGTCAGAGCAAAAGTTTAGCAGTCCAGCATCGTGAAGAACACTGAGGACTGGTGCGAAGCACGGCAGAGATTCCATATCCACGTGAGGAATATGCTCATGGTAGAAGATCTTCTCCTTGTTGAACAACACTGAGGAATAGAAATTGGCTTGACTAGCAGTCCAGAAATGCCTCTTCCTAATGCGAGCAGAGTCATATGGGTTGTAATCTTCGAAGAATACGTGCTCACCGAAGAAATCATCAGCCTTGAACTTTTGCTTGCGTGAGAATGGATCCTTTGGCTTCGGCAGAGGAGTGTCAGTGAGTTGCATCACGACCTCAGGAATCTCAATCGCAGGTTCTTCAGGCTGAGGAATTTCTGGTTCCTCCTCAGTGGCAGTCTGCGTCGTTGGTTGTTCAGCAGCAGCAGTTTCTTCAGCGCTAGTGGCTGGAATTTCCTCATGGACAGATGCAGTGGGATGAGTTTCTTCAGAGCCCATGTGAACAGTTTGTGTGGGGGACTGAGGAATTTGCTGTAGAGGGGTGAACATTGGAGAGTTTGGATGCTGACTTTCCCAGAATTCATCACTGATTACGGGTGTGGAGCAGCCAATGTCCACATCTTCATCTTCCATTTCTTCAACGCCAGCCTCTTCAGCTGTGAACTGAGGCATAGGCGAGGAGATGATAGGTGTTGAAGGGATCGCATCCACTTCAATTTCTTCATCCAATGGTTCAGACGAAGCAGCAGAAGGAGTTTCTTCATCAGATCCGCTGGGGATCACATATTCTTCATCAAAAGGAACAAGGTCCTTTGATGGCCTGGTTGAGATGGGAACAACATCAATCGGATTTGCAAATGAACTTGTCATAGGCTTCATTTTCTTCGGAGCTGAAGAATCTGAAGCAGCTGATGCTTTCCTTTTCTTCACTGCAGCACGCTCTGCAGCCTTGGTCTTCTTCACATCTGATGCAGATGGAAGGATTGGAGTTGAAGTTGGTGCAGGAGCAGCTGAGGAATCTGGTTGATTTTCTTCAGGCACAACTGATGCAGTTGCCCTGAGTTCTTCAGTTTCTTCAGGCACACCACTAGTGGGTGCCCTGGCAATTTCTTCAGCGGCTGGAATGCAGTCATCAGCCCTGGAACTCACATTATCTTCAGCAGCCTGATTGTCATCAGCGGTGCTGGCATTTTCTTCAGTAGGCTGAGCAGATGCTTCAGCCTGAGGAATTTCCTGTTGCGTTGGGGCTGCAACATTGGAAGTGAAGTTATCCGCAAGTTTCACAAAACGAACCTTGGCTCCAAGCCAATCAGCGCGATATGCGTCAAAGTCATCACTGAGTTTCTTAATCTCAGTCTGAATAGTGACAAGTTCTTCAGTTGTCATAGAGACAACGTTTTTCTTCAGATAGCGCTCTTTCTTGTACTGCGCTTTCTTGATCTGCCTGGCCTTCTCAAATTTCCACTTTTCTTCTTGAATGAAGTGGGTCAGCATGTGACTCTGGCCAGGAGTCAGCTTGAAGTCAGGCAAGGGAGTGTTGGGGTCCTTGTGCCAATCATCAATGTAGTCGAGGATCAGCTTGGGATCCAAAAGTAGTGGCACCTCTGATCCTTTGGCTCTAGCGGCCCTGACTTGCCTGTCTCTGATGATTTCTGCAAGTTCATCATCATCAGCCTCGTCTTCATCAGACGACACTTGGAAAGTGACTTGCTTCTTTTGAGGACTTGGGCGAGGACCTCGTCTAGCAGTGGCCTTTGTCTTCAGCAGTGAGGGGCCAGCTGAGGAACTTGGTGCAGCTGAGGAACTAGCTGAGACACCTGAGGCAATGGAGATGCCGGCAGTCCTTTGGCACGAGGCGAGATGCACAGGTGCTGAAGATTTAGGCGGAACAGCTGAAGGCTTTGGCGGAGGAGCTGAGGACTTTGGAGGAACAGGAGCAGCATGAGGAATTGGCCGTGAGGGCTTTGATGATTCTGGCTGTGAGGGCATTGCTGAGGAACTTGGCCTGCGCGCAGGCTTCTTAGACATAGCCTTCTTTGGCTTGACAGCAGAGGCCTCAGCAGAGGCAGCAACAGCAGCAGAGTCTTCATTGAATTTCCTCACTGCTTCCCTGGCTTGCTTAGCCAGCTTGGCTTGGCGCTTGGCCCATTCATCAAGATAGTCCTCACCGCGCTTGAGGCTGGTGGGATCTGCTATTTGGCCAGGTGCCAACGGAGCTCTTGGGCATGGAGGATTGAGTGCGAATTTCTTCATGTACTTTGGAGGACATATCTGTACTCCCTCCATTCTCTTGCCCATCTCCTCTCTATCCTCTGTTTGCGCACTTTGCGCTCATTCTTGGTTTCCTCAGTAGGTGTGCAGTACCCAGCATATATGTCATCAGGGATCTCAAACGCTGTATTTACCTCAGGCCTCTTTCCTCCCTTCTGTGGCTTTTCTTACCATCAGCCATTTTCTTCAGTTGAGGAATTTGAACAATTGAATTCTCTGAAGAAGTATGCAACTTTTCTTTGAGGAACGCTGCAAATGAGTTAAGTTGATGAGAACCTAGTGATTCAGCAGCTGACATGTGTACCTGTGAATAGAGTATAGTTGCAAGGAATTTGGAGAGGTCATATGTGTTCTCAGAAGGTTTTCAAAAAGAACAAGTTTGAGGAATTTGACCAGATGAGTCTTGAAGAATTTCGCTAAGCTTTCTTTGTCTTAGGTTCTAGAGATGTGTAGATTAAAATCCACACATTTGAGGAATCTTGAAGAAAATCATGGATTAGAGAAACGAATCAAGAACGGATAATATGTGAGGTGTTTTAGTGTGTGACTCTATGAAGAAAAACACCTTTGAAGATTTTGGAGATAATCATTCGAATCAACGAGGGTAGTAAAAGTGACTTTTAATTACCCTGGACGAAGAACACGACGAACTGGAGTGGGGAGATGCGAAGTTCGTCTGTGCAGATCTTCCACGCCCTAACTTGGCGGAGGAAGACGGCTACGGCAGCGGCGGAGTGAAGATGTCCGCGGTCGGCACGAGTACGTCGGCGACGAGGTCGAGGCAGTGAAGTAGCGGCGGCGCTAGGGTTTGAGAAGCTCGAGCTGGAGAGAGAGGTCGAGCGGAGTAAAAGAAGTGAGGAAGGGAAGGAGGGGTATTTATAGCCATGGTGAAAAACTGCTCGTCCGAAGAAATTGGATGAACGTGCCCCTGACCCTTCTCATTCGCATGACATGTGTCACCCACGCAGTGAGAGGTGGAGCTCGTGTTAGATCGTGGGTGAGTGGATAATTGTATCGTGGGATGCGGAACGGTTTGAGCGGCAAAGCCGAAAATTTTGATAAGATAGGTTTTAAAGTTCCATTTGCAATTTCTTCAGCTGACAAGGACACAGTGAAGATTTTGAACGAGTTTCAAATAGAACGCACATGAAGAATTTGTGAACAGATTGGGTTGAGTATAGCATAGAGGGTAAGGGTCTGATCACATTCACTTAGCAGAAAACCAACTTGAAGAAATAGCAATAAGTGAATGCTGTAGAGGACATAAACTCATATATATATATATATATATAATATATATATAGCCAATGAAGAAAAACGACGGGACAAGTGAAGACAATGCAAAGTTGAAGAATATGAATAATTAAGGAATTTCAACTTTTGGTGGTGGCGTGACCCACCGTATAAGAATGATGATTTCAGACACCACGTACAATTATCGTAGGGTTCCGAGAATCAAATTCTTCATTAATTTCTTCACACTAAGAGTGTTATTCTTCATTGATTGAAGAAAAACATTTCTTCATGTGTTGCACATCTAAGTCATCAATTTTGCATAAGTGTTAGGATGAGTGTCCTTTTCAAAGAACATTCGAAGATTCTAGGATATTTAGCTAACACCGCAACTTGCTAAATCTCTTCTCATCCAAGGGCTTTGTGAAGATATCGGCTAGCTGTTCTTCAGTCTTCACATGCTCAATAGAAATGTCGCCCTTCAACACATGATCACGAAGAAAATGATGACGAATCTGAATGTGCTTTGTCTTCGAGTGCTGAACTGGGCTCTGAGCAATCTTGATGGCACTCTCATTGTCATAGAAGAGAGGCACATTCTTCATGTTGACGCCATAGTCCTTGAGAGTTTGCTTCATCCATAGCAATTGGGCACAGCAAGAACCAGCGGCAATGTACTCAGCTTCAGCAGTAGATAGTGGTACGCAGTTCTGTTTCTTCGAGGACCAACAGACCGAAGATCGTCCGAGGAAATGACATGTACCAGATGTTGACTTGCGATCCACACGATCACCAGCATAGTCAGAGTCAGAATATCCAACAAGATAAAAAGCCGAGCCCTTGGGGTACCATAATCCAAGTGTTGGTGTGTGAGCTAGATATCGAAGAATATGCTTCACAACCTTATGGTGTGATTCCTTCCGTGTAGCTTGAAATCGGGCACACATGCAAACACTAAGCATTATATCTGGCCTAGATGCACATAAGTACAATAAGGAGCCTATCATGGAGCGGTATACCTTATGATCGAAGTCAATACCATTTTCATCAGTGCATAGATGGCCATTTGTGGGCATAGGAATTTTGACGCCTTTGCAATCTTGCATGCCAAATTTCCTCAGTACATCCTTGAGGTATTTCTCCTGAGAGATGAATATGCCATTGTGTTGTTGACGAATTTGAAGACCTAAGAAGAATTTCAACTCTCCCATCCTAGACATTTGATATTCTTCACTCATCATATAGGCAAATTCATCACTATAACGTTGGTCAGTACAGCCAAAGATAATATCATCAACATATACTTGGCACACAAACAATTCTCCATCATAAGATTTAGTAAAAAGAGTAGGGTCGAGTGAACTGGGTTTGAAGCCTTTCTTCATGAAGAGTTCCTTCAAGGTATCATACCAAGCCCGTGGGGCCTGCTTGAGGCCATAGAGGGCCTTGTTGAGTCTGAAGACTTTGTCAGGATTCTTTGGATCTTCAAAACCTGGGGGTTGAGCAACATATACTTCTTCCTCAAGCTTACCATTGAGGAATGCACTTTTCACATCCATTTGATATAAAGTGATATCATGATGGTTAGCATAAGCAAGTAATATGCGAATAGCCTCAAGTCTAGCAACAAGTGCAAAAGTTTCATCGAAATCAATTCCTTCAACCTATGTGTAGCCTTGAGCTACAAGCCGTGCCTTATTCCTCACCACAAGGCCATTTTCATCTTGCTTGTTGCGGTAGATCCACTTTGTGTCGATGATATTGTGCCTGCGAGGATCTGGACATTTGACCAGTTCCCAGACATTGTTGAGCTCGAACTGATGTAATTCCTCTTGCATGGCCTGAATCCACTCAGGCTCCAGAAATGCTTCATCTACCTTAGTGGGCTCTGTAATAGAGACAAAATCATACTGCTCACAAAAGTTAGACAAATGTGAAGCTTTTGAGCGTGTGAGAGGACCTGGCGCTTTGATGTCATTGACGATCTTTTCAACTTGCACTTCTTTTGCAATGCGAGGATGAGCTGGTTGTCGTTGAAGAGTTTGATAAGTGTTTTCTTCAGCATTTTCTTCAGTGCATTAGCTCGACGTTCTTCATGTTTTGGAATGAATTCTTCAGCAGATTCTTCAGTAGGAATGACATCCTCAGTAGCCTTGAGCTTGATAGTTTCGTCAGTGAAGGAAATATGCCCTAGAGGCAATAATAAAGTTATTATTTATTTCCTTATATCATGATAAATGTTTATTATTCATGCTAGAATTGTATTAACCGGAAACATAATACATGTGTGAATACATAGACAAAAACAGAGAGTCACTAGTATGCCTCTACTTGACTAGCTCGTTAATCAAAGATGGTTATGTTTCCTAACCATAGACATGAGTTGTCATTTGATTAACGGGATCACATCATTAGGAGAATGATGTGATTGACTTGGCCCATTCCGTTAGCTTAGCACTTGATCGTTTAGTTTGTTGCTATTGCTTTCTTCATAACTTATACATGTTCCTATGACTATGAGATTATGCAACTCCTGTTTACCAGAGGAACACTTTGTGTGCTACCAAACGTCACAATGTAACTGGGTGATTATAAAGGTGCTCTACAGGTGTCTCCGAAGGTACTTGTTGGGTTGGCGTATTTCGAGATTAGGATTTGTCACTCCGTTTGTCGGAGAGGTATCTCTGGGCCCTCTCGGTAACGCACATCACTCAAGCCTTGCAAGCATTGCAACTAATAAGTTAGTTGCAAGATGATGTATTATGTAACGAGTAAAGAGACTTGACGGTAACGAGATTGAACTAGGTATTGAGATACCGACGATCGAATCTCGGGCAAGTAACATACCGATGACAAAGGGAATAACGTATGTTGTTATGCGGTCTGACCGATAAAGATCTTCGTAGAATATGTACAAGCCAATATGAGCATCCAGGTTCCGCTATTTGTTATTGACCGGAGACGTGTCTCGGTCATGTCTACATAGTTCACGAACCCGTAGGGTCTACACGCTTAAAGTTTGGTGACGATCGTAATTAGGGTTTTTGTGTTTTGATGTACCGAAGGTTGTTCGGAGTCCCAGATGTGATCACGGACATGACGAGGAGTCTCGAAATGGTCGAGACATAAAGATTGATATATTGGAAGCCTATATTTGGATATCGGAAACGTTCCGGGTGAAATCGGGATTTTACCGGAGTACCGGGGGGTTACCGGAACCCCCCGGGGGGTTATTGGGCCTACATGGGCCATAAGGGAGAATAGGAGGGCCGGCCAGGGCAGGCCGCGCGCCCCCTCCCCCCTAGTCCGAATAGGACAAGGAAGGAGGGGGGGGGGGCGCCCCCCTTTCCTCTTTCTCCCTTCATCCTTCCTTTTCCAACAAGGCAAGAGGGGGGAGTCCTACTCCCGGTTGGAGTAGGACTCCTCCAGGCGCACCCATAGGGCCGGCTGCACCTCCTCCTCTCCCTCCTTTATATACTGAGGCAAGGGGCACCCCATGACACACAAGTTGATCCTCGTGATCGTTCCTTTGCCGTGTGCGGTGCCCCCTTCCACCATATTCCACCTCAGTCATATCGTAGCGGTGCTTAGGCGAAGCCCTGCGTCGGTAGAACATCATCACTGTCATCACGCCGTCGTGCTGACGAAACTCTCCCTCAATGTTTTGCTGGATCGGACTCGAGGGATGTCACCGAGTTGAACGTGTGCAGAACTCGGAGGTGCCGTACGTTCGGTACTTGGATCGGTCGGATCGGGAAGACGTACGACTACTTCCTCTATGTTGTGTCAACACTTCCATTGCCGGTCTACGAGGGTACGTAGACAACACTCTCCCCTCTCGTTGCTATGCATCACCATGATCTTGCGTGTGCGTAGGATTTTTTTTGAAATTACTACGTTCCCCAACAGTGGCATCCGAGCCTAGGTTTTATGCGTTGATGTTGTGCACGAGTAGAACAGAAGTGAGTTGTGGGCGATATAAGTCATACTGTTTACCAGCATGTCATACTTTGGTTCGGCGGTATTGTTGGATGAAGCGGCCCGGACCGACATTACGCGTACGCTTACGCGAGACTGGTTCTACCGACGTGCTTTGCACATAGGTGGCTGGCGGGTGTCAGTTTCTCCAACTTTAGTTGAACCAAGTGTGGCTACGCCCGGTCCTTGCGAAGGTTAAAACAGCACCAACTTGACAAACTATCGTTGTGGTTTTGATGCGTAGGTAAGAACGGTTCTTGCTGAGCCCGTAGCAGCCACG